>NW_024081010.1:900316-1174901 GCF_003009895.1 Hyaena hyaena
GCCACACTCGCCCGGCCTCGGCGGAACTCCGCTCCCGCTCGAGGCCGGCGTCTCGGAGGCGGGCGGGGCGCGCCACGCGGGCGGGGTGCCGCGGGGGAGGGGGGTGCCGCGGGGGAGGGGGGTGCCGCGGGGGAGGGGGGTGCCGCGGGGGAGGGGGGCGCGGGACGCGGCGGGGTCCGGCTCGGCCCCCCGCCGGCCCCGGGGCTGCGCCGCGCCCCCGCCCCTCCGGTCGTGCGCCCGGGGGCTCGGCCCCGGCGACCGCCCGGGAGAGGGCCAGGCCCGCACCCCGGGGAGGGAGGAGGGTCCCTGGGGCCGGCGGGGTGCGCTCGCGCGGCCTGAGCGAACTCTGAATGATGGGCCCCGGCTGGACGGCCCGGATCCGGAACAGCTAATGCGCCGTTCCAAGTAGCTGCACTTCTCAGTAACACATTCTTCAGTATTGCGGCACTTCCATTTTTATTTAAAAATTGCCTCCCCCCAACCCCTCCCTCCAGATGCACGCTTAGTATTGTCTTTGCACTGCCTCCAGTCCAACGTCCCTCCTTCCTTTAATTTGTATTTTTTTTCCCTAGAACATTCCATCCCCTCAGCTTCTTCCTCCATTAAACTGCGAATTGAATGTGTGTTAGTGAGTTTGAGGATTCTCTGGTGTGTTCTTCCGATCCCGATTCCTCCAGACCCCTCCGAATTTTTATGAAGAAACAGAAAACAAAGAAGCACCTTACATTACAATATGAATATCAACCAGCGTATCTCTTCAGGATTAGCTGTCAGTCCACATCTGAAAGATCTGAAAATACTGACAAACGAAAAAATTAATACTTTGAGAACGGGTTAGTGTTCTCCATTTATCAATTGGATCCAGTAATGAATGTATTCTTCCCTCAATCTGATTCAAAAACAGTAATTTCTTTTTCCTCTCTAACATGCTCCTTTTACCTTGAACTTTTGTCACTTTTCACATCTAGTGCTACATATGGTAATGGGAACACAGCTCATCACCCTCTGGGTGGATACTTTTCCTTCTGTTTTTATTACTGTCTAACACATTCATCATCATACATGGAAATGCCTAGTGTTACTCGACGCTCAAGTCTCTACCCCATAGTGTTTTCTTTCAGTACAGGTGGCTCCTCTAAAATAGTGATTCGCAAACATTGTTAGAACACGATCATCACAACCATGGTGTCTGTTCTTCCCCGAGTGATCAATATGCTCACCCTTTAATTAGGACATTAGTAAGATACCCTAGAAATTATTTAAACATTTCTTGGACACCGTCTAAATTTGAAAGTTATTTCAGGGTTTTGCAAATCTCTTTAGTAAAACTGGGTCAAAAAATAGAACAACAGATATTTTGTGGGGCTCCAAAAGCTCTTAAGCAAATATCTTCCTAAGTCATTAACACTTTGTACATGATCATTGCACAGATCAGGGTGATGTATGTGACTTTGCCTGTGTGTGTGTGTGTGTGTGTGTGTGTGTGTGTTGGGGGCGGGGGAGTTACTTGAAATAATTGCAGATAAACACTATGGAACTATTTAGGCCAGAATATGAAGAGGCTGTTCAATTAGACTCTTAGAAGAATTAAATACGTAAAACATTGCACAGCTGGACTTTTTCAGAATCCACGCTTCAGATATGTGCCCCTGGATTTTCGATGACACAGATTAGCAGATGCGGATTTGAATGAGAACATGAGGGGACACAAAGGGGGAGCGCTCTAATGGGAAGAATGAAAGGTTTTAAAATCTTAAATCCCCATTTGGGCCAAGATGCATCTCAGGAAGACTGATATTTCGCCAACTCATCTCCCCAGATAAATGCTATGTAAATTGGTCACTGATTGATAGCATTTATTAAAATTCCAATTTAAAATGCTAATTAAGCAATGCCCATTTATAAACACCAGATTCAAGTTAGGTAAATTTTCATACAGGACTATATTGGAATATTCTACAAGTATATCTAGTCCTACCGTTTCTGAATACAAAACGAATTATTTCCAAATTGCACAAAGACAGTATCCCTTGAGGATAATCAAGGGCTTCCTTTGAACAGAGCTGAGCAGCGGCGGCAGCAGTCCATAGGGAAGAAGAGGGGGTTTTAAACAGTTTCTATTGCTGAAAAGGGAAAGGATGGTTTCCACATAGGGCTTCCTGCGAAAAGACAAGTTTTGTGACCACTCCCATCCATGCATTAAGTCGCTGCCATTCTTTGAAATAAGGGAATCTACTACAGAGTTCTACAGAGACACAGAATAAGGCACACATTGAACTTTTATTTTCATCTGCTGGAGTTTGCCATATTGATGATATCAGGAATAATTAGCGTTATGGATACTGCCTTCTATAACTTAAGCACTTCTTGTCTAAGATCTGCAGAATTCCCCACAGTTCTATGAGCAGACACTATTAACTATGTTGAATTATGGGGCTATTTTATGTTGTGAATAAATAACCACATAGAATCAGACTTGCGCTATTAAATGAATTTTACTTATAACTGAACTCAGTTCTTTAGGCATAAAAGCCTAATGACTGCACCCCACAAGGAAGATTTTTAAAAATGCATGAACCAAACCAAGTCAAAGCAAATTGTATTAAAAAAGTCCATGAATGAGCTGTTGCTTCAAACTGGCACCAACTCCGCGTTAGCATTAAGACCTCTTCTCACCTCTCTCTACTTTGGCCAAAACCCTTGGAAAAAAAATCAGAGTTTAACCAAAACTAAGATGATTACCTTTCCTGGTAATGGTAAGCACCGAAATCATACTGTCAGAGATGCTAATATAAAGTCAAAATCGCACACTTTTACCTATACTAGACATAGCATGTTTGTTAACAAGTAACACTGAGCGCTTCATGTGACCGTCACCATCTTGAGCATTTGACACACGCCCTTTTTCTTTCTCTAAGCCCTTGAATTGGTATCCCATTTTACAGATTAGGAAACTGGAACTTAAAGAACGTAATAATGGTCCAAATAGTTACAGCATAGCAGAGCTTAAATTCACCCCCGAGGTCCTGAAATCCTTTCACTAAATGCTTAGCATTGCCACAGCAGTTAAAACTGATCTTCGGAGGGTAGATCACTTTCAAAATCAAATGTATCAGGATAAGTCACACCAAAGATTTGAAGACATGATTTTCAATGTTTAAAATGGATTATTTGTGGATTTGGGAGTGGGGAAAAAAGAGACACAGCACATGTTTTTCCCTGTGTCTTAAAGTTACCTTAAGAGTTCAGGTAACCAAGAGTGCACATTATTAGCACTCACTGCAAGTTGGAATCTTACATGGGAACAAAAATAGTTAAACAAGCATTCCTGATTGAGGGCGTGGCAGGGGTCAATACGATTCTGTTATGCTAGAATTTAGTTTGTCTAAATGGACTTTGTTAAAAATTATACATTTATTTGTAAACATTTTTTTCTTCTTTAAATAACAAATACGTCAGAGGCGCTCTGCTCCGTGTCACCAAAATTACAGCGCCCTGACATCAACTGGTACATAATAATCGTACAATTACTTTGTTACATGCTGTGCATAAAATTTTAGATTTCATCTTTTGCTTTGCAAAGTGTAACGTTGACACCAGCAACGAAGTCTCTAACAGCTACTTGGGCTCTGACGGAAAGCTGTGTTTAAAGTCATATTTCTGGGTCCTTTATCCAATAGAGTTCAATTATCACTTAGACTGGAACTGAAATAAAGGTTTGAGAAAAAGGCTCCTCATAAAGTCCAAGTCATAATTTTCACAGATGTCTACCAGTAAATCTAGAAGGACAGTATGATATCTAGGAGATTCTTTGATTTAACATACAGGACAATCCACCCACAATATAGCTTATTTCTCAACTATCTGCAGTGACCCACATCCAGAATCGCTTCCGAAAGGTAAGTTTTCTTCTCTATTTGTAAAGACGTTATTTCACCCAAACCACAAACGTCTCCTGAAATCCAATACTATGTGATGAAGACCTAAGACTGTTTCTTTAGATCTCCAGTCATGTTTGTTGTGTATCAAAAGAACGGGTTCTTATTTTGTCCTAATTCAGGTGACCTTGGGCAGGAGCATGCTGGGTCCTCCACAGCCTGGGCAGGCAGGCAGGAGGAGGAAGCAAGATCTGGGGGTGTGTGAGGAGGTCTGGACTCTTCGCAGGGGGCAATCAAGCAATGCACTGTATCCAAAAGGCTTAGTGAGCGTCAGCCCTGTGCTGGCGAGGCGCCAAGCGGGAGGGAAGGGGTAAGGAAGGGAGATCATTCCTCTCTAGTGGCGAGAGCAAAACAGGGGTTCAAGAGGGCAAAGCTTCAGGAGAAATCCAGATGGTCAGCAAGAGTTAGCTGGGGATGCGTATGCCAGGAACTGGGTATACGGCAAGAGCCGAGGACCCAAGGCACACTACCAAGTGTCCAAAGGCGTGGTCAGAAGGGAATCTGTAGCTGAGGAGTGCATAGAACCCTAGTTCTTTGAATAAATCTCCATGATGGGGTAAGCGCAGAAGAGGCCAAGATGGAGGGAGAGCCATTCACCCCTGACAGGCTGGATACAAGGTCTCAGGCACCAAGACTAATTCCCAAGCCCACCCAGGGATGGCAGCATTTGTCCATGCTTGACAACTTACTGGGTTCAACCTATTTTTATGTTTTGAAAATAAGGATCTATTTTGGGGTGGGGGGGTCCTTTGAAAGTATTCTTTGACAGTCCATGTTCAAGAAACTGAAATGTGATAAATGAAAATGACTGAACTGTTCTAATTACACAGTGACTTTGTCAATCTTTATGGACTCTTTCTCCCCAACCATCATTCCATTCACCCAACCCATATTTCAGGGTTAGTTTTCAAAAACGCATTGCCAGTTAAATATTAAAAAGTTAGGCAATACATCTTTGAAATTAAATATATGATAATAAATACTTTGTCTTCTTCGCTCAGACACAAAGAATCGGCTATTCCTTGAAGTTATTAGGTACGTAGTTGTCTATAGAGGCAATGAGCTATTCACCAGGTCACATTCTTAACGCAGGGTACGGTCACCCAAACTTGTCCAGTCGCCCTTGAGAATGGATAGCATTAACATTTTCAAAAGAATGCCTATGAATTATAATTTTTTTGCAGTTTACTTATTAATAAGTCTTTATTGACAAATCTGGATAATAATGTATTTTGGGAGGATGTTTTATAATACAGTCATGTGGAACACATTTTTCATGATTTTTTTTTCCTATTTAGTGGCCATAAATATGTCTAAGCACATATTTTTATATGTCATTTTAGAGGTAGGTATATGCTTGATACCTCTGCGTTTTACCTGGCCAATTTCTGCTCGTTCATGAGTTGGCTTAGCAGTCAATTCTTCCATTTAGCCTTTCCTGATCCACTAACAATACTGTTAAGAGCCCCCCTTCTGAGTCCCCATTGAACTCTGTAAATGTTCTTTTCTAACATTCATCATACGATATTCTTCTGCCCATCAACCTATGTGTACCTCCTTCCAGACCATAAACACAAGAGGGCAAGGACCCCTTCTTTGCTGATTCCCCAGCACTTTTAGTATAATGCCTTGCACTACAGATGCTAATACTGCTTTAGGGGTAGGGATATTGAAGCATCACTGGAAGCAAGTAGTCCAGATTGAAGAAACTGCCTGCTAATTAAAACAAGTCTATCATTTGTATTTATCACACTATTCTGTAATTCTTTAATCCTCTTATTATTTCTTTCTCTCTCTCTCTCCCCTTTCCCTCTCCCTCCCTCTCTCTCTCTCTCTCACACACACACTCACACCCTTAACCTCACCCAACCTAACCTAACCCACATTCTTGAGGGCAGAGACTATGACCCAATGGCGCCTAGCACCACCGATCATTTGAGATCGCTACATATTAAAACTATGAATGTATACTTTTCCATTCTAAGATTCCTGGGATTACAAACGGGACATAAATGTACTATGTGATCTAATTTGGTCAGACCCTTCTGGATCTCCAGACATAGATGAACCTATTTGTTGGTTGGTTCTTCTCTTTTTTAAAGCCCTATCATGCCACACCCACTTGAAGTGACACATTACAATATTTTACACTACTGACCAGGAGCAATTCTATTTTGAGAGCCTCTATATCTCTACCGCCGCAATTTATGCCCAAATGCTCTTGCTCTGTCTTCAGTAGAAACAGAGAGCAGCTGGCCACCATTTTCTCACTAAGTGCCCTTCATGTTCTTCAAGATGCTCGTTCTTACATCACCCCTTAAGATCCCCGTCACCATGCTAAATGATCTCGATTGTCTTTATTTCATTCTATTTTACCGGTTCTGCATGGATCTAGTTTTTGGCTCTCTCATCATCCTACTGGCTGCTCTCGGACACCCCTTCACAGGATGCAGGGTTGAGAGTGGGGCTGAGAACCTCAGACTGACGGGGTTAGAGATGAGGCCCTAGGTTTAGAGATCTAGGCCTCGGCAAAGAAGAAAGATCTGAGAGGAGCCAGAGAGAAAGCAGAGAGAGTGAAGCAAGGATTTCATTTCTTTAGGTATGTCAGCCAGGGGCTCGGAAGTGGAGAGAAGGGCATTAGTTCTGTGACGTGCAGTCACTAACCCATTCCGTACCTGTGGGATTTCACAGAGAAGATGAGAGGTGCTGAGTGAACTGAATCCCGGGGGTTACTTCCACACGGGGGGCACGGGAAGGAAGTTCAGGCACCAAGGGAGACAGAAGGCGAAGTCTAAGAAATAGGAGAGAGTCGGGAGTGTAACACAAGAGACAAGCAAGAATTGATGTAAGGAACGAGGAAGGTGATGGTCACCAAACTCCATGTCACAGATGAATACTTATGAGACTGAAGCGAAATGCCAGAATTTGGCAGGAAGAAAGCAATTTGTGGCCTAATGGAGAAGAATGTCTAGCAGAGTAATGGGGTGAAAGTCAGATTTAAAAGCAAGATGGTGGGGAAACAGAGACAGCCAGTCTCGGAACCAGTGCTTTTCTTCAGAATTCTTAGATTTGAACTCGACTCACATTTATTGAATGCGTATTATGTGCCTGTAACACCTTCGGTATTTTCATCACGAGACGGGTCCTCACAGGGCAAGACTAGTTTTAAAATGAGTGTAGAAAACTGCATTTCTATTACTTCAAATACTCTGTCGGGGAAAACATACTGGTTCTTTTAGGCAACTTTCTACACGAGCTCTCTCTCAGTCTGCGAAAAGCAAATGTGCTTACGTAGGGTCTTGTTAGGGTAGTTGCAGCATCATAAGGGGAATCATATAAAGATACACAGGGAGGAAAAATGAATTTTCTAGAAAGCAGGAGGGAGGCGTGAAGTAAAAACCAGGTTGAGCCAGAGGCTGTCTGGTAAGGAAAAGTCAAGCTGTAGTGTATCTTGTCTTGGGGGCTGTAGCTTCTGAGTGACAGCAAGCTTCAGGGACTGTCTCTTTCTTTGGAAAACTGGCTTAAAGGGAAGCTCTTTCCAAAGGCCTAGAGTAATTAAAGGGAAAATAAAGACATCTATTTAACTGATCCTAAGCAAGGTGTATATAAAGACAAAAGGTTCTGAATGGTAAGATGAGAGTCCAGGTGATGTTTTCAAGACTACACTCTAAGGGGGATCTGAATGCCTCTCATTCTTGGTGGCAATGTGATTCTGACATAGAAAGCACCACCGCAAGAAACCTGCTCTACACTATTTTTGGCCAAAGGCCTTTGCAAGACCTTCAACAAAAGGTTTGCACAATGTGATCATTCAAATGAATTTTAAAGATTAAGGCAGCACGAGTTAGAGTATTTTAGAATTAATTTCATAATATTACTCATTAGATCAATATATCACTGTGTCACTTTAACTACGGAGTCTAAGAGAGCTTTAGTGCAGATGATAGAAGAGCCAGTGTAAAACAGAAAGGCTCCCACAGTGAGGTACAAGTCTTTGTGGAAGAAGCTGTGTCTTTTCTGTTTGCATTCCCGTATGGATGTTGGGTAAAACGTACCATCAAGGAATTTCTGGCAGGACTTCCGAAGGACAGTTAGAATGAGGAATTTTCTGACTCGGGAAGAGCAGTTAGATGGGGTTGTGATTCACAGCGACTCATGATTAGTGAGAAAGGTCCTAAATTATACCTAGGCATTTATTCCACAAAAAGCTTATTCTATTGCTCAGTGATTATTTCCAGCGATTTTAATAAAAACATGTAGTGTCATAATCAACATCAGGCATAGTCGTGGTTGTAATTCAGATAAGCAGGTAACTTTCTCTCTGTGCCTTAGATTACCTGAATGGGCCTCATAGAAACCAGTAGTAAAATGGGTTCACCACAAAATAAAAGAACCTAAGAGGAACAGAGAGGCTTCGATAGTTGGTACATCGGAACCAATGAAGAAAGAGCACAGCCTACCCTTCGAGGATTTCTCCACTTCTCTACAAATTCTCTAGGCATCAGCAAATCTGAGTTCTTTTTTTTTTTTAACATTTTTATTTATTTCTAGGAGAGAGAGAGAGACGGCACGAGCAGGGGAGGGTCCGAGAGAGAGGGAGACACAGACTCTGAAACAGGCCCCAGGCTCTGAGCAGGCTGTCAGCACAGAGCCCGATGCAGGGCCCAAACCCACGAACCGCGAGATCATGACCTAAGCGAAAGTCGGACGCTTAACTTACTAAGCCACCCAGGCACCCCAGCAAATCTGAGTTCTACACATGACTCTTCTGATTGGCTGTGTGACCTTGTTAAGCTTTATCTTATGTGGCCTCCATTTTTCCCTCTAAGAATCTTTCAGGTCTTTTGAATCCTTTATTTCTTTTTAAGCTTATTTATTTATTTTGAGAGAGAGACAGAGAGAGAGAGAGAGAGAGAGAGAGAGAATGCCAAGCAGGCTCTGTACTGTCAGCATAGAGTCAGACACGGGGCTCAAACCCACAAACCATGAGATCATGACCCAATACCAAGAGTCTGATGCTTAACCTCCTGAGCCACCCAGGTGCCCCTTTTTTGAATCCTTTAAATGGCCAGTTTCCTCGATATGCTTTAATGTCTTTGGATAGCAGTTTTCACTTACTGGATATTTAGATTCAAGCATTTTCTTAACATTTCTCCTTTTTCCACTCTGCTTTTCCACCGTCTTGTTTTGGTGACTCTCCATCCAATATCATTTTACAGATCAAACTTTTTGAAGGATAGGTTCAAGGGCCCATTTCCAAATGTTGACTTCTTAATGCAGATAAGATTTAGAAAACAGCTATTTTCATCTTTTTTTAAAAAAAAAATGTGTATTTACTTTTGAGAGACACAAAGAGAGAGACCGTGAGTGGGGGAGGGGCAGAGAGAGAAGAAACAGACAGAGAAAGATGGAGAATCCGAAGCCAGCTCTGTGCTAACAGCAAAAAGCCCCATGAACTGTGAGATCATGACCTGAGCCGAAGTTGGACGCTTAGCCAACTAAGCCACCCAGGGATCGCTCATCTCTATTCTACTCCATATATTAACACTCCATGTGTTCAGAGACAGTCTATATTCCAATGCATCTAAGAGGTGAAAGTTTCTTTCCTTCATAAGAACAGCATTGGTGATTTTTTTCAGAAGCCAAGAGATGTAACAAGGTGTATACGAGCATGTTTGTTTCCATATTGTTGGTGGCAATCACGACGGTTGATTCTTCCCAGCTAAGATTTACATGTCTTACAAGATCTCATTCTTAGTATGCCCCATGTCCCATCAACAACTCTAAGTTGTTCTACAAGCAGAAGGCTCCTGGTAAGTGGAGTTACTGCCGCCCCCAGTTTCCAGTCTTGAAGAGATCAAACAACATCACCAAATGTTAAGACCCAAAAGAAACTTAGAGCTCATTGCTCAAACCGTGTGCCTTCTCATGGGGCAGCTAGTACATACAACCCTAAAGACAGACATCTCCCCGATTTATCACTGCCCCTAAATACTGTTAGCACCACCCCACCCCCACCCCATCCCACACTTCCTTAAGCAAAGGAAAAAAGTGTTATCATTTGCCTGAAGGCATCTGTTAAGGCAAAAGAAATACTGCCCAGAGAAAATGAAGAGTCCCTGCGACCTTCACAATCAAACATGAAACTGACCAGCCCCCTCTACATAATGTGAAATTTAATTAATATCGTTGTAACTAGCAGAGAAAAAAATCTTTACTTGAACCTAGAATTAGAACGTTTATAGTTTTCCACTTTTTTTTTTTTTTTTACTTCTAAAGGATCAAGTAAAATACAAATCGATATTCAATTTTCCTCCAATTATGAAGAAACAAACCAACTTCTATCTGTATTGCCTGTGAATTCGCAGGGTTTCTAGTCTCATGAGAGAAGAACGAAGGGTCACCTTCCTCGGCAGACATAGCAACTACATATGCCCAAAAAGGGAATATTTGAAAATTCTTAAACTCATTCTTCTGCCTTTTTCCCTATTCTATTTCGAATCAATTTCCTATTTTCTCACATTCCTCCTGACTGGCAGCTGTTCCTTCTGGGCCTTTCGCTGGCCCGAGGAAGACAGGCAGGCAAGCCATTCCCTGATCGGCCAATGTTCCCATGCTGGAGACAGAATGTCTTATCTCCCGTATTACAAGCGACTTGCAACTGCCTCATCTTAAAAAGCAACTTAACACTTGGGTCCACAGGCTGGGGTCCCTGGTCTTTCTTTTCAATGGGAATTAAATTTTTTTTTCTCTTGGAATAAAGACTCATAGGAAAAAGGGAAACAATAATGGTAATCAATTCACACGTCAAGTCACTACAGGAAAAAAAAAATTCACCTGCCGAGTAAGAAGGCGGAAGAAGGCATGTCATACACGCTGTGTTTGTAGACTGTCTGGTGCACTAGAGCTGAGGTTAAATAGCTTTCTCTGGTGGCCTGGCAAGGAGAATGGACTCTCGTAAACAAAACCGTAACTTCCAGAAAACCGTGGAACTGGAGACCAGGAAAAGATTTCCCCTCACCTTCCCCCGCCCCCAAAATAGACTTCTATCTACGTGGAAATGGCATCTAGCATTCTCAGTTCGTTCGACTCAGTGATCAGACTCTTCTCAGTATATATAGCCAGAATTGTAAATTGTATTTTTATAGACTTCGAAGATGCGGCTCAGAAGAACAACTTGCATCCTGGCGATTCCCAATGAAATGCCCCACATCTTTTCTGTATCCATTGTCTGATTCACCTCCACCAAAGTGGTGTGTCTAGACCTTCTGTGAGGTGGCTGTGGCTACCCTACATTCCCTTCGTGGTCCAGGTCAGCGAAGATGACTGATTGGCACCCTTGGTGAGGACTGTCTAGCTCTTTCATTTGACTTTCTAAATCTTTTTCTTTTTTTTTAATTTTGTAGTGCACAGAAAAAGAAAAAAAATAACATCTGGTCAAATCTCTGGGATATAGTTTTATAAAGTCAAGGAGAACAGGACAAAAAAACCCCTACAAATAAAATATTCTGATATACTCTTCTGCTAGTTTATTTCCATAAGGCATAATCGTCAAGTTCTATCTACAGTACAAGCTACTTACTCCCTGAGACCAGACTCCTCTTCTGATTTTATTTTTTCTGAGAGCTGTCAGTTCTTATGGTCACATGTGCTCCCTGTTCTCACCACATTCAGGCAGAAGTTGCTGTGGCGCTTGTATTTTCACAGGTGCCTCGTGCCCCCGTGTTTTCTTTTTCTTTCCTCCGGAACTTTCTTCCAAGTCTCATTTCATTACAGCTATGCTAGATGTGTCAATAACTCTGACATGGCCTCCGCATTTCCCCTCTGATCCATACCCAGGCAAATCTTCCTAATGACTTACTTGCCAAGGTTCTCTCCACACTGGAATCCTCACTGGCTACCTATTAACTACGGAAGAAATCCAGTTCCTAGACTAATATCTGAGAGGACCATTCTAGGCTCATCTCACCCTTGGCAATCTGATTTTTCTCACATAGAACCCTACCCTTTCTCTGCCTCGCATGACTCACAATGCTCCCTCTGTCTAGATGCCCTTTCCCCTCCTCCCTCCATCCATCCCCTCTCTCTCCACCAATGCCCCCACCTCCGCCGCCTTTTCTTCAGCTCTGACTTACATAATCATTGCCATCTCTGAAGGCCTAATTCACAAATTATGTTATTCCTTGATTTCAATTCCCAGCCAGGCTCATATCCAATCACTTAATGTCTTCAATAGGATGTCCTAGGGGCATCTTAAATGTAACATGTTCAAAGCTAAAATAATCATCTTCCACCAACTTCCTATTGCTTCTCCATTTCCTGCGTCAGTGAGCAAAACCTCTGTGTCCCCGCCAAATGGCCAAGGAAGAAACCTGGATGTCATTCTTTTCTCTTCCATCAGCACTCTCCTCCCCCCCACCCCTGACACATCACTCCATCAGTCTTCCACTCTGTGTTTACTAATTCTGTCACTACAGTCACTGCCCTCCTTAATGAAATCCTCATTTCTCACTTGGATGCAATATCGTACCTGCCTCCATTCCTGGCTTCCTCCGACACATTCTTTACACAACATTCAGAAAAAAATCCTTCAAAATGAGAAATGTAATCATATCAACTTCCTGACTGAAAAATCTTAAGTGGCTCCCCACTGCCATTAAGATAATCTCAGAATTCCTTAGTAGGGTTTATAAGCTCCATTGTGACCTAGGCTCTCCTTGCAGTCCTTATTAAAGCTATGGTTTCCGGCACTTTGCGAAGGATATTCCTTCTCTTTGGGATAGTGCTCTCCCCTGACTCCCTCCCCTCTGTCCTTCATGTCTCAGCTTAGATGTCTCCTCTTTCTGTTCTGAAGTTACCTGTCCCCTCATGGCTAGATGCCACATGATTAAGACCACATAACAATCACAGCACACATTACATTATACCTATACATTATACATTATACCATTGTTTTGTTATTAAACATGATTGCCTTAATATTGGTTGAATGAAAGAAGGGATATATCTACACAGCCCAAGATAAAGACTTCACATGCTAGAGAAAATTATAATAAAAAATATATCACATTGCGTGCACATCTGGGTGGATGCTCGATAAAACAGGAAACATAAAACATATCCTGAATTCAAACCTACCTCAAATGTCCTTTCATTCAATTTTCACACGCAGAAATTTTATCTGTCCTTTGGCGTTTAATGTCATTTTCTTCTCAAAGCCTTCCTTGACCAATTAGTTGACATTAATCTCTTCCTCTCTGTATTCCCCTGGCTCTTCATTTCTGATCGTGTTACGAGCATCATTCCCCGTGCTTGCTGTGGCTGTCCCATAGGCAACTCTAATGCAACATGTCCAAAGTCAAACATATCATGTGTCACTCTCAGGCCCAAAGCCATTCCTCGCTCTTGTCCTTCAGATTTAGGTTCATATATTTTCTCCTCGTAGACTAAGCGAAGTTCCCACTGCCTTTCCTTCGACGCCAACGTAAAATCCATCGCCATATTCTTTGCTTCTACACCTTCTCCTTCTGTAGGTCTTCAATCTCACCCCTCTTTTCTGTTCATGGAGCTGCTACCCAAAATTAAATCCTTATCGTCTTTTGCCCGGACTTTTGTAAGAGTGTCCTAGATATTCCCTCCCTCCTCTTTCCTTCACCTTATCAGCGCTGCCATCCCACTGCTGCCAGTTACTCTTAATGACACAAACCTGCTATTGTCTCTGCTTTCCTTCCTACAAAGTCAAATTTCACCTCCTCAGCTGGATGTGGTTTAGGCCTTTTAGAACAGGTCCTGGGCCTTTTTTTTTTTTTTAACCTTCATCTGCTGTGTTTCTACAACGCATCCTAGAACCTCCCTTCATAAAATGTGCTACCTTCTGCTCCTCAAATATACTTTGACTCTTTGAAGAGTAAGGGGCCTACTTGCACTTCTCTACACAGTAACTGGCAAATTCAAATAAATCCAACTTTTCCTCTACCTGCCACCTTTGCTACTCACCAGACCCAAACCACAGCTGCATCATAGGCTCAATGATAGCACCGTAGTGAGGCCTGCTGAAAACCACAAACCATGGGCCCAGGAGTCAGCCCTGAATTCCAATTCGACCTCTTCCACTTACTAGCTGTCTGATCCTGGGGAAACTACCTGACATTTCTGAGCCTCAGGAATGTATGCAAAGTAGAAATAATGTAATACCTGTGTCACTGAATGGTTGTGCAAATAAAGTGAGATAGTTGAATAGAGTTGGTTTATCTGAACTGAATTTGTGGTAAATTTTCAATGACCATGGCTCATACAACTGTATTTAGTAGATGATCATGAACATTTGGTTCTATAGTAAAGATTTAGAGATTTTCCAAATGTCCAAGTGAATAATTTGAATTTGACTTAAATTGTTAAAGCAAAAGAGTTTTACTCCTTGGCACTACTAGAAATGTTACCTCGATCCATCATGTGAGGTGCTAAATTACTTAAAAATTAATATTGCATCTAAAGAGTTTAAAATATAGGTACTATATAAGTAAAATCTTCTTTTAAAATTTTTTAATGTTTTTTTTAATTTTTAAAAACATTTATTTATTTTGAGACAGAGACAGAGTGCGAGCGGGGGAGGGGCAGAGAGAGGGAGGGAGACACAGAATCTGAAATAGGCTCCAGGCTCTGAGCTGTCAGGCACAGAGCCTGATGTGGAGCTCAGACTCACAAGCCGTGAGATCATGACCTGAGCTGAAGTCAGATTTTCAACCGACTGAGCCACCCAGGTACCCCAACGTTTATTTACTTTTGAGAGAGAGAGAGAGAGAGAGCACTAGCGAGCAATCGCAAGCTGCGGAGGAGCAGAAAGAGGGAGGGAGACAAAGGATCCAAAGCAGGCTCTGTATTGTCAATGCAGAGGCCAATGTGGTGCCCACACTCAGCCTTGAGATGATGACCTGAGCCGAAGTCAGATGTTTCACCAACTGATAAATAAATTTCGTAATCAAATGTAGTACAATGAGGCACTGATTCAAACGTCATAAAAATTAAATGATTTTGATTGACACAAATAAAAATTAATTCTTAATATCCAAGAATGCCTCATAATGCTTAGCAGTCCTATGATTTACCAAATTGGAGAAGGATTTTGAGACAGAGGTAGCGTCACTAGTTCTGACGCAAATGTGTTGCATGTGGTTTGTCAAGTTATTCTTTGAGTCTGAAAGATGCAAAGATTCTCCTGTTTTCGGAATAGCAACAGTCATCAAATCCCCAAATACATTTCCCCAAAGAAGATAATGGAGTTGGTTGGAATCTTTGGAAAGAAGTAGCTTCGGGATCTGTGGGTCAAAAGCCAGAAGACGGTTCCTAGCACTGAGAATTACTGGACCTTGCTCTCTGTATGCCACACCTATCTGCGCACAGATTGAACAGTATTCATCTGTTGGGCTTACCAGACCAGGAAAGCATTTCCGCCAGCAAAATCTCATAATCAGAATTAGTGACCTTCAGAGATAGGAAAAATAACAATACAAACGATTTCCCCATTATTTTGTTTGGTATTATTTACTTCTTCTTGGAAAATATCGTATGAGGAAAATTTAGCAAAATGAAATATTAAAATATCTCTTATTATTCTAACGTATGCATTTATGATACAATATATGGGCTGCCAACGTCACACGGAGCCTTCCAAAAGCCCCTTTTGGGGATTCCATAGGCTTGGCTTCATGGCATCACTCTTATAATTCTGGTTTCAATGGAATGACTGAATCAATAGCTAACCCAAAGAAAGGCAAGGCCAGCTTCCATAAAATGATCCGCCATGACAGCTCTGTTCAACATGGTGATGTTCTATACTGAATGGAGACTAGACTCCATCGAATAGATCCTGTCTTTGGAAAGCTGGATCTGGAGATAAAATGGGAACACATCAGTCAGCTGTGGAGGCAGAAGCAGAAGACAGAAAATGTGACCTGACCAGGTAACTATAACTAGATACCTTCGGATATCACTTAATACCCATTCCACTTTCTTGGAACCTGACTGAATAGTTGTTGATGTGTCATGATTGACATTTGTTTCTTCTAGGCATATTGAAATGACTTTCTGTTTTTCTCTTTCTTTGCCAAGTATCTTTATCGTAATTCTTTATCACCGTAACCCAAGTACCTCTAAATCCTTATATTCCAAATGCCCCTCATGCAGTAACCATCAACATGCTGAATCCAAGTTGGTTTTCTCTATATCGTGGCTTAGTTAATATTTACTCACAAAAACTGAATGTGCAAGAAATGTGTGTTTAAAAGTGTGTTGTATTTGGGTGCGTGGGTGGCTCAGTCAGTTAAGCGTTTGCTCAGGTCATGATCTCACCGTTAGTGAGTGGGAGTCACACGTTGGGCTCTCTGCTGTGCACCCAGAGCCCACTTCAGATCGTCTATCCTCTTCTCTCGCTGCCCCTCCCTCACTTGTGTGCTCCCCCCTCTCAAAAATAAATAAAAAACTTTAAAAAAATGTGTTGTATTCATAGCAAATATATTAGCATGCAGTTTTTTTAATTGCCAAAATGTTTTGAATAATCGTCTGTCAATCACATTTTCCTTTTGTGGGAACAGAAAGGTCAGCAAGTTGGCAAAAAAAAAAAAAATGACAGCTCTGGCTAGGCTTTTGGTAGGTGGGATAAAAAGTCACTTCTCATGTACACAGCTGCGTGTAATGAATGCAACATGTTTGAGGCCTATTCTTGGATCAGTTCCCCTCCATTTTAAACTCAACTTTTCTTGGCACGATTTCTAGGGCCATACTGCGTATGTGTCTAAATTCCTTCAGCCAAAACCCCTTAATATGAAAATTCTGCAGTATTGCATTTTGCGTAGATGTCAGGACTCAAAAGCCAGTCTGTTTTATGTACCATATGAATCAGGCCTGACCTCTGAATTACTACGGACTTATTTTTAGCACAAAGTGATATTTATCTATGTCATTTTCTATGGCCATAGATAAAAATGGGCACATATATTATCCTGTAGACTTACAGTTTGTAAGGAATATGTACAGGAGGAAAAGCATTTTTAAGTGAATTAACAGAAAATACATAAAACCCAAACCACAGCCTTTTACTTTAATGAGCGGCAATTCTGCTGCTGAAAAAAGAGCCAAGGTCTCTCCTGGGGAAGTCAGCTTCCTCTCTCTCCCAAAAGAGAGCTGCCTCTTAAAATACGACTACTGGGGCTCAGTCAGTTGAGCATCTGACTTTGGCTCAGGTCATGGTCTCGTGGTTCGTGAGTTCGAGCCCCGTGTCGGGCTCTGTCCTGACAGCTCAGAGTCTGGAGCCCACTTTGGATGCTGAGTCTTCCTCTCTTTCTCTGTCCCTCTTCTCCTCCCACTCTGTCTCTCTCTGTCTCTCAGAAATAAATACACATTAAAAAATTTTTTTAAATAAGTAAACTGTGACTACCCCTCCCTAAAACAAACGAAAAGCTCTCTCTTGTTTAATGTTTTCAGTCTGTATTCTAGAATCAAAGCTGTATATTAAAAAATAAATTTTCAGGGGCACCTGGGTAGCTTAGTCGGTTAAGCGTCCGACTTTCGCTTAGGTCATGATCTCGCGGTTCGTGGGTTCGAGCCCCGCATCGGGCTCTATGCTGACTGCCGGCTCAGAGCCTGGAGCCTGTTTCAGTCTGTGACTCCCTCTCTCTCTGACCCTCCCCTGCTCACGCTGTCTCTCTCTCTCTCTCTCCTAGAAATAAATAAAAAAATATTAAAAATAAATAAATAAATAAATAAATTTTCAGAAAGACCATAAATTTTATCTCAATCAGTAATGTATTTAGAGGTCTAAGTGTTAAAAGTAATGACACAGACTTTGTTCAATTGATATAAGGAAAAAGACGAATATTTTCCCAAGTGGAAAAAACCCAACCCTACTATGTTTTAGGTTAAAACTTATGAAACTGGAAAGTTTTACTGAGTGGATGTCTACAAGTCACTCAGCATATAAAGAATTTGAGTATTGAATCCAAACATTAACACAAAAAGAGTTTGAAAATAAGCTAGAAATCATGAACAGACGCCTGAGAATGGAAGAAAATTAGAAATACAAATATGCAAAACCGAAAGGCAAATATTTTGGAAACATGTTTGGAAATTCAATATTTTTCAACAGTTAATGAACACTGAGGTATTATATTTTCCGTCTGAAGGATTGAGGCTTATTCTATAAACACAATAAAGAATCTTATTTTAAATTATACTTATCAAAGTATTAACTTTCAGATCAGAATCACGTAAAATTTAAAAATACTTGTCAGAGCAGATAATGGGATAATGACATGTTTTCATACAATATTAGTTAAGGAGAATGATCTGGACCCGAAAGAAATTAAGGCATCGAAATAAGGGCTAAATGTTCTGAAATGCAATTCGTTTATTGCAAAACACATTAATGACTAAGTTAATCCCTCTTTGGTTCTAACTTCTGGTAAAAATGATTCTAATTAGATAACACAATCAAGATGATTAAAAAATTGTTCACTCAGTTTTTATTCATATGTCTGCAAAGAGATCTACCTAAGTGTTACTAACGGAATGACAGTCTCAGGTCATCGTGTTTGGTAGTCGTCTCACTGGCTTTCAGGTTGTTTCTTTGATTTCATAATTTTTCTAGAGTAGGGTATCTGTTCTTCATCAAGTTTTCAAAGTCAAAGATTCAAGACTACCTAGAATACTATGAAGGAGGGCATAGCATGCCACCCCAAAAATGTACTACTTTGCATGTGGGTTATCTTGAGCTGAAGTCAATCAAGACCCAGACAACTCAGGACAAACTTTTTCTTCTCCCTTATCCATCTAAAAGAATTTAGATAAGGAGCCTGACCCAGGAAGAGAGTTATTACCAGAGATAACTTTTAATCTAAAAGACCTATCTGTATTGGGGCTCCTGGGTGGCTCAATCAGTTAAGCATCCAACTTTGGCTCAGGTCATGATCTCCAGGTTCATGAGTTCGAGCCCCGCATCGGGCTCTCTGCTGTCAGCGTAGAGGCTGTTTAGAATCCTCTGTCTTCCTCTCCCTCTGCCCCTCCCCTGCGTGTGTGCTCTCTCTCTCTCAAAAATAAACTGAAAAAAAATTTTTAATAAAAAAAGACCTATCTCTATGGCAGGGCAAACATCTGATTACCAAATATCTGCTCTTACTTTCCTCTGACTCCCTTTTGAAGCCCCAGTCTTCTCTCCTGTCTTGAGCTTAGGATGACATAGTCTCGATTGTCCAACTTGTCCTTCAGTCTCAAAACTTTGGGGGTCCCGTAGGTACAAAATTAAATTTGTTTTCCTCCTGTTGATCTTACGTCAATTTAATTATTAGACCAGCCAAAGAACCTAGAAGGGTAGAAGGAACAATTTTCAGCCTGCTCAACTACATTCTCACTGGTTCTCCAAGATGGCAGGGTAGGAGCTACCCATAAAACGAGTTCCTTTCTCAAGAAAATCCCTGATTTGTCACTGTGGTGTACTGCAAAACATTCAGGAGAACGGAACCTATGGTCCACGTGTAAAAATGTTGGCACTGCTTCAAGTCAAAAGGGACAGTTACTCCCAAACCAAATGATATTTGGACCATTTTGGAAAGAAACGTGTAATAAACCATTGCAGAAAGTCTAATATGTTCAGTTTCCACCCTGAGTGTTTCTGATTCAACTTTCAGTCACAAATTCAGTTGAGTTCATTCAGCAGATGAAGGCATTATCTTTTGAGAGAAAGAAGGGAAGCACAAAGTTTCAGAGATGAGCCGGGGGTCCATCAGATTATGACTAACCCTCCTTGTGGGCACTTTGAAACATCTGTGTCTCATCAGAGACTCTAGAAAATTCAGTACATCCCACAGTGAAAACATCTCCTCCAGCCTCTCTCCCTTTTTAATGGAATGTTTTACCAAGATTTGTTTTATGTGTTTGACAGAAAATAAATCATGAAGATATAGGAGATTATCTGAAGATTTGTGATCCTTACAGAAAAGGTTAATAGGACTTAGACAAGTTCAACATTTAGGATACATAAAAAACAGAAATGCTTCCAGTAGTAGTTCTTAAGCAAGCAGAGTAATTTGGGTTGTTTGACTTTCTTTTCTTTTTCTTTTTTTAAGAAATAAAAACAACAAGTATCTTCCTTGATTGCTCAGGAGACTATAATTGAGGTCAACATAGTCCCCTGAGTTATACGAAATGTTTATTTTCTGAAGCCAACATTTAAACAGCACAGCAGCGACTATGGGGTGAAAAATAAAGAGTTAATGAAAAATAAAGAGTCACGTGGTTACTTTCTTCGATGGCTTCTTTTATTTAAAAAAGTCAATTAATGTAAGAAATGGATATTCTTAAAAAACCTGAAGCCTCCATGGGTAAGCATGAAAGTTTGAGGAGACATCCCAGAAATCTTTCATAGCTATATCCTGCCGTATCATCAAAGAGAATAGTCAGTTTTTACATAATATTCCTATATTCACTGGGGGGGGCATACCTAGTGAGGTTCAATATAATTTTAAGAGATAATGTCAGCAAAAATTTAATTAGCTCACAAAAACGGCAGTTTTCTCTACGTTCCTACTCTTTCCTCCTTTAAATTCTTCTTAACCTCAATTTTTTCAAAACAGCAACAAATCTGGGGTGCTGGGGTGGCTAAGCATCACACTCGATTTTGGCTCAGGGCCTGATCTCATGGTTCATGGGTTCAAGCCCCATCTCGGGCTCTGCACTCTTTCTCCCTCTCTCTCTGACCCCTCCTTTCTGAATAAATAAACTTTCTTTTTTTAAAGCAACACATCTGTGGATTGTGGGGATGAGGATGTTGATGCTCTATCTTGCCTGTAGCAAATATACTCATTTCTCTACGGAATTAACTTAAAATGAGGTCTAAGTTGGTTTATTTTAGGCCAATTATATCATTTTTCCCCACATGTTATTTCTTTCAAGGATGGTAACGTGGCAAGATTTGTGCGAAATCCTCAGATAAAACATGTGCTTTGAGCATTCTTACGTTCAATTTTTTTTTTTTTTTGGTCACGTACATTTTTAAAATATCAGGCCTAAACCAGACATGACCCCATTTAAACAGCCAATATTTAAAAAGATGGGGGAAAAAGTATTTTAAAAAACCCACCCAAATCAACAGAGAAAATCATTTCCTTCAATATTTGCTTTCTAAGGGGTAAATACTGGAAACAAAGTGACTTTAACAGAAAGCCTCAAATCTGAGGAAGATGAAAATGCAAATTGCCATTAAAAATTTATCAGAATGGCTTCACGCAGAAATTCAGAAGAAACATTCCATTTATATTTTTGCTTTTTCACTTTTTCCAAAGGAGCTCCTCATTGAAAAGGCATATGTGCCTTTACGAAATTTAGTTAGCTCGGTTCTATTGCACTGGAGGCAATGGCCATCTCGCAACCAAGGAAAATACAGGAAACAAGGCTCAAGCCAACCCCGTGAAATACACTGGAGGGACTACACGGTAGCTTCCTCACCTGTAAGGTTTCTTTCTTCCCAGGTGTTTTACTGTAACATTCAGATACTTTTATGAGTGAAAACCACTTTTTCCGAAATATATGGTGTTTGTGGAGCACTGAAAACCCTGCCTTAATTATTTCCTTGAGTAGTAGAATGCAGTCAGATAAAGAGACAGGACTTTAAATTTCTTTTTTGCATAATTAGAATCTGGTAAAAATAAGGACTAGCATCGGAGCATCTGGGTGGCTCAGTCGCTTAGGGTCGACTTGGGCTCCAGTCATGATCTCACGGCTCATGGGTTCAAGCCCCACGATGAGCTCTGTGCTGACAGCTCAGAGCCTGAGACTGTTTCGCATTCTGTATCTCCCTCTCTCTGCCCCTCTTCCACTCACACTCTATCTCTCTCTCAAAAATGAGTAAATGTTGGGGCGCCTGGGTGGCTTAGTCGGTTAAGCGTCAGACTTTTGCTTAGGTCATGATCTCGCGGTTCGTGGGTTCGAGCCCCGCATCGGACTCTGTGCTGACTGCCAGCTCAGAGCCTGGAGCCTATTTCAGAGTCTGTATCTCCCTCTCTCTCTGACCCTCCCCTGCTCACGCTGTCTCTCTCTCTCTCTCCTAGAAATAAAAATATTTAAAAATAAAATGAGTAAATGTTAAGAAAATTTAAAAAAAAAAGACTAGCATCAATGTAAGGTATACGTCTAATACTCACTGCACTTAAATAAAGCTAAAATACATCCAAATAGATTTCCCCATGCCTCATGCATAGCCCACTAGAATATATTAAAACTATTTTAAATCTTAAAATATGGCTTATTAGCAACTGCCAAAAACATTCTCTCAAAATTAAACATATTGTTATGGTTGATAATAAACAGGTGTTCCTTGTTTTAAAAATAAATTGGCCATCTTGGAAGCTGCGGTATTAACATATGAAACTCTGCATATATTTGAGAAAACAAGAGTATTTGGTAGTGGCATTGTTCTCTCAAGTAGTGCTGATTTTGAACTTTCAATTTACCTTCTCACCGGGCTTTGTTGACTCCAATTTTAAAGCACAATTTTTCAGAACATTACATCCTTCATACAGCACATTGGCGAACAGTCTGAGAGCATAATGCAGCCATATTGACTACAGCTGTGAAAACTTTATACTACGGATTTCATCTATTCAGAGCTATTTGGTACGAAACTTTAACTTCTGCAAATATCAGGTGATTTGGAAGAAAGAGTTTCAAGGATGTGAAGGCGTCACTAATATTTTCTTTTCCGTCTCCCCTCCGCACCTCTCCTCCCAAAGTCCTCCAGAGAAAATATTTTATACAACTTGAGCAGAACTTTGAAAATAAAATCATAGTAAAGAGTATTCTGAAAAATTCAGACACACACACACAAGAGCAAAGGGATCAGGATGCCAGCGGATAGGGGATGCGGACAGATTTTTGGAAGGTGGAAAACACACGAACGGAAAACTGCTGAGGCCAGCTGAGGAAGTTAAATCAAACAAGGGCCGCAGAAAGGAAAACCAACCAGTACGAACAGGTTCCTGCTCTCGAAGCTCAGAGAGGTATCTAGAACCTCAAAGAGACTCCGAGTGCTCCCAAAGTTTGGTGTGTGGAAAATTACTTCTTAAAGTAGCTTACTGATCACACCTTCAAGGCTATCTACCATCTGCTTTGTAAGTATCATAAAAGAGAGTCCAGAAACAGAGTCCAATGACTGAGGCAGTATCGTTTCAAAGAACAAGGATGATGGAGCAAGACGGACTGTCATCTACTAGCTTGTGGCCTTGACAACTTATGCATTCTGTGCCTCACTTGTATCATCTGTAAAGTGGGGGTGACAATCATATTACCTGCTTCCCAGAGTCACTGTATTAAGTGAGCTAATATATATATGTGGCATTCTTAGAATGGTGTGTGGGAATTGTTAGTGATTATTTTCTCAGAAAGCAGTGAGAATGGTACTCTAAAAGTAGTAAAATTAAAAAAATATATTTTTGGTCCACATACATTCAGCACATTCTTTCCAAGAAGGTTGATCCCAACATGTAGTGAAATTGAATGGCAAGTCGATTCTAATTTCCAGTTCTTTCTCCAAAAGGGACGATTTCCAGGTCTCCACCAAACCCGGAGAGAATTCTTAAATTGGTTTCTTGGGACCTTTCCTGCTCAGTGATGCCCTAATTTACACTTCATAATTTGCAGCCTGCACGTGAGGCATTCTTGAGCACTCTGAACTGAAAAGAAATTCTTATCATAATTAATTTTTAAGACAGCAGGGAGTTGGCTATGAGGTTACCGGAAGCCAAAAACAGAGACAGTCAATGTGACAATATGTGTAAACAACACAGTTATGCCTTCCTTCCACATCTCCACGTCACCAAGGTAAACGTGTTTGGTGCAACTTCACTGCAGGATGCCATCTGCTTTTTTTTTTTTTTTCTAATTTTTAAGAATGTTTATTAATTTTGAGAACGAGACGGAGTGTGAGTGGGGGAGGGGCAGAGAGAGAGGGAGACACAGACCGAAAGAGACTCCGGGCTCTGAGCCATCAGCACAGAGCCCGATGTGGGGTTTGAATTCCCAAACCATGGCATCATGACCTGAGCTGAAGTCAGATGCTCAACAGACTAAGCCACCCAGGTGCCCCTCACAATGCCATTGTCAAAGGACTACAGCCTATCGCTTGCTTGGCTTCACTTCTCACATTACAATTTATACTCTTCTAAAGGGAATTCTTAAAAAAGGTATAGCTACCCATTGATAAGTAAGTACCTTTATGGTCTTAAAAAATTTGCAGCTTCAGACATGTTTCTTGACGGAGAAACACATTTGCATTACAGATCGTTTTTTACACAGACACAAAGGAAGACTGAACTTGGAGATGAGGGATGTTTCCCCACAAGCATTTAAGAAGTTATCTTAAAACAGTTTCTTCCACACCTCAGTGGGATTCATTTCCCAGGGCAATTGCCAACAAGAGAGCTTCAGAGTTGCATAGCTGGCACTTACATTTGACCTTCAGCTGATGGTAATCCAGAAGGAGGAGTTCCATCAGGCAGGGACCTGGGGGCCCCTGAGGTCTAGGCGGAGAGGATTGGGCTAGCTGGTTTAGAGCAAGTTAAGTTGCAAATGAAGAATGCAATGTCCCCTGCTGATTAGAACAGACTTTGATTGTTTCTTCTTCCTTTTTGCATAGCTCATTTCATTTTATTTTCGCTTGTTTTAAAAGAATCCAAATGAGAGTAAAAGTAGACCTGATTCATATGAACGTGAGAGCTGAAATCTGAGTTTTCTTTGATTCTTTCTTGGTCTTTTTGCCTGCTTGCTTGCCCTCATCAAGCTGACTGGGGAAGACAGCCATGGCCAGAGGCTAAACATTTAAGAACAGAAGTTCCCTCTTTGGGTTCTTTTGGAAATGCTCAGAGAATATATAGCAACCATCAGGAACTAAGACCATACATCTCTTATTCCGTTCACGTTTCCACATTATACAGAAAGCATGTAAGAGACACTCTGGTCCAGAGGCGGGGGGTTACTGTGCCAGGGTTATGTTTCTTCCCGGCCTGCCCAACAGCTTCAGGAAGTGACATTGTAGAACCTTCCATCTCTCTAGAATGTCACTCGCTTTGGGAAGAATACCTTCTCTAACAACTTGTTCTCAGTGTGGCTGGCAGTGAGGAGACCGTGAAATAATAAAAGATGATGATAATGAAGGCGAAGATGAAGATGGGCGAGGATATAATGGTTCGTGAAATTTCAGAATGTAACTAATCTCAGAGCACAACTTTCATTCCAAAATGTCCCTTCTCTGCACACATTTCAGAACTACCCTCTAAAAGCTGCTCTACAGACTGGTCAGGGATGAAGCCTCTTTAAGTTCTGGAATAACTAGATTCACTTTGAGGACGCCATTCTTTTTTGCCTTGTGCCACGAGGACCATGGACAGGCTAAGCAAGACGCTTCCAGAATGGACTGATGCATAGGAGATAAGAAAACTCCTCACCTGTTCACACTGAAATGTGTCTTCTAAGTGGGTCACATGAAAACCAGAATTTCAAGCTGTCGATTTATTATTGGTTTGCTAGCATGGCCCTAACCCAGGATGTCTTCATAGTAGTCCTTAACACACCAATGGTTTGGTATATATCCAATTATCAGTCCTCATATGACTGCTACTTAGTGGCATAAGTGTACAGTCTTATCCACAAGATTCCTCCCCCAAAGCAGCCTAGTGAGAGTCAATTTTCCTTTAACTGCCCTGAGCCTAATCTCTTTCAACTGATTTATATCAGTAAGTCATACCTTGGAATAATCGTACCTATGCTCTACTTTTTAATTGTATAATGGCGCTAGAAACTTCCAGGCAAAACTCATCATTTCACAGAAAAGACCCGGAGGTCATGCCTCCCAAATTAGGGGCCATATGTGGCAATTATAAAACTTTGCCAGTATAGTGTGCACGCTTGTGTGTGTGTGTGTGTGTGTGTGTGTGTGCGTGCATGCACGTGTGTGTGTGAGCGTATGTTTGAGAGAGAGAAAGATCCATATGAATGGATTATTCTGCATGAGTGATTGGGTTCAAGCCTGGAGTATACAAGTCAGTGCCCGAATCATTTCATAGGCACAAAGAGATTAATTTAAAGCAACATTTGATTCATGTTAGAAATGGAGAATAAAACACCAAATTCCTACCTGGGAGAATCAGAAATCCATCCAAAACAGAGGTCTGCAAAGCAAACTGGGCAACACTGCAGTGATCCAACAGACTTGCCCAAATCCTATTTCTACCGCCGACTAGATGGATACATACATACAACTGGACACATTTCTGAACCTTTCTTAACCTCAATTTTCTTATCTGAAAAATGTGGATAATAATAGTATTTACTTCAGAAGGTTTATGTAAACGATCATGAACATACATTTCACATAGATTCAGCACAATGGGCTCAGGAAGTGCGGATTTGCTGTGATGATTGGTATTAATGATAAAAATCTTAAATAAATACATTAAATAAATAAATAAAACCATACACAGAAGGTCTTTGTAACTCAGAATTTCCAGCCCTGAAGATAAATTTTCTAAAACCATTTTGAGAAATCATCTTCCGTACATATTCTCCCCGTAACTTCCACGCATACCCCTTGAGGACAGATGGGGGGCAGGTGTGAGGGCCGAGGGAGGCGGGGCACCGCCCTTGACCATAGGTCATATCACTCTTAGGACTCGCCTTAGATTTCCAACCTTTCAGTTCTTACGTCCTCACTTCCATTCTCCCCCTGGGTGCCCAACACCGGAACTAGGTTATCGAATCCCATCGCTGCTCCCAACAATCGCTCAGGTTTGATTACTTGCTGTGTTCGTGAAACCCTAACGAATTCTGGAAGTCCTCTTTACAGATACGCGAAGAACATGCCGAATTCTAGGATTAAACAGATAATGCGAGGTGCAGAACCATTACGTGGGGTTCTTTTCTATCTCCCGGACTTGGAATCCTCGCTTGTTATTTGAAAATAAAGATGAGGGGCGCCTGGGTGGCTTAGTTGGTTAAGCGTCCGACTTTCGCTCAGGTCATGATCTCGCGGTTCGTGGGTTCGAGCCCCGCGTCGGGCTCTGGGCTGACTGCCAGCTCGGAGCCTGGAGCCTGTTTCGGAGTCTGTGACTGCCTCTCTCTCTGGCCCTGCCCTGCTCACGCTCTCTCTCTCTCCTAGAAATAAATAAAACATTAAAAATTTTAAAAATAAATAAATAAATAAAGTTTATTTTTGAGAGAGAGAGAAGTCCAGGCAGGCCCTTCACTGTCAGCACAGAGCCTGATTGCGGGGCTCGATCCCATGAATTGTGANCTCTCTCTCTCTCTCCTAGAAATAAATAAAAATATTTAAAAAAAAAAAAAGAAAAAAGAAAAGAAAGGTGAAACTGCCCTAAAAGACCATCTCGCTTTCTTGACCAGCCTCACTATCTACCTTGATCCCAACGTACTTTACTTTGGACTGAAATGTTTTCCTACTTCTTTGGTCTGCTTTTGTTCATCAATATTTTTGAAAACATCTGTTCCCAAGGCAGACCTCAGAACATGGTTTTGTTTTTATGCTACTGCCTGCACAAACATGTTTTGGAAATAATAATATCGTAACTAATTTTTATTATAATTTAGGGCCAAATCATGGTGTGTTTTTTTTTTTTTTTCAAAATTAGGAATACTAAGAAACCCTGTACATACAAATCTTCAGGCATGAATTTGACTTTTTACTAAAAATCTATACAGGGATGTCCAGATATCATTTAGTGAAAACATGAAAATTGTGCTCAATCATCTCCGTTTCTGAAGAGCTATGTTAAAAACATAAGCAAAACATCCAAATGATTGACTCTAGCTGGTTTTTCCTTTGACCCTGTCCGAGAGCACAGATTTTAATGCTTTACTAAGTTTGTGTGAAATTTTAACTATCACGTGTGTGTGTGAGGGGGGGGGATGATCTCTCCTTTTTGTACTGATATCTCTTTTTATTGTTGCTTCTTTTCAAAAGGGTTTTAAATGCTTATTTATTTTTGAGAGAAAGAGACAGAGTGGGAGAGGAGCAGAGAGAGAGGGAGACACAGAATCGGAAGCAGGCTCCAAGCTGTCATCACAGGGTCTGATGTAGGGCTCGAACTCATGACCTGAGGTGAAATAAGACGCCTAACCTGCTGAGCCACCCAGATGGCCCTTTATCTCTGCTTCTTGATCCTTGAGGATGCTAATGTGACAACAGCTTTTCCCACAACGAGATTTTTGGCCTTTTTTAGATAATAAGTCCTTTTCTAGCATTGATTGTTTTTCGACACAGGATACTATATTTTATAAATATGTTTCCTATCATTGTCCTCCACACTGATATTAGCAACCTACAAAAAATGAATGCAAGCAAAATATAAACAAAACTATGCAATGTAAAAATACGCCACTCACAAGAGTAAAAGGAAGGGGTAAGTTTTTGCGTTGGCAATAATAGGTTTTACGTTTATTAGGACACTGATAAACATTGAAATGTTACAAATTATAGATCAAGGAGAAACAAAATTGAAGATTTATTGGCTATTATGGTTTTTCATTCTGCCTGCTATATTGGACACGAAGCATTACTACCTGAGAATTAAGTATTCTGTCATTCGTGTTAACAATATGCTGAGTGACAAAATTTTTATCAAAACATAATATTGATGTGAACCGTATGGTGGACAATGTATTACTATAAGATTAAAAAAATGAATCACAGGCTTAGGTATTTCTTGGTTAATACAATCATCTCCATGTTATTAGCAGGGAAGAGCACTTATTACAACATGCTTTGCATAACTGTATAGACAAATTCATTATTCTACAGCAAATTCTATCTAGAAACAGTTTTGTTACAGTTACTTTGGGAAATCAGTTGTGACCTTAGAAACAGTACCGACTTGGTCACATGCATATATTCAATAATCTGATTTAAATCATGAGTTATTAACCTCAACTGAACTCAGGAGTAAAATCTCATAAATACCTTGAAAAATTGTAGTGAATCAGAAGAAATGTTAAACTGAAATAAAAACAATCATGAGACAGCCAGATCATGAAAAATTGCTTGATTCAAAGAACTTTTAAAGGTTAGAGCTCTGTTAGAGGTTTTAAAAAAGGAAAGCAATATGGGAGGAAAAATACAAGGAAGAAAGGAGATTAATATGCTCCGTGCCTCCTTTTTGTTTTATTAAGCTCCTTTCTTTCCAAGAGGTTACCATTGGTGCAGCTGGTCAGAAATATCACATTCCATGAAGTCTCAAAAGTTTTTATGCGACTAAGCTTGACCATACTTTAACTTGAATAACATATTACGCAGCTGTTGAAAATAAAAACACATAGTGGATATGCAAACAGAAACACCAAAAAGAGGAAAGTAACATCTCTGGGGGTATGAATGAAGACTGTCCATTTCCTATAATACTCGATTTCCACAAACATTAACAGCAACTAACCATAAACATTCTGAAACATAGGCTCCAGGTGCATTTTGGTTGAGACAATTTCTTGGTACTTTTACAAGTACAGTTAAAAGTTTTATTTTTAATTAATTCAACATATGGTATGTTGGGAAGGTAGGGGGATTGGATTTATTATAAGGTGTCTCAGGATAATATGCATGGCAAAATAGCTCGGTACAGCTGCACTATATAACATGGAAAAAAAGGTGTATCAGATATGATTGAAAAACCTGTATCTAAATTCTATGTCCCTTTTTACTTTGAAATCATTTCTTTTAGATTTTATTTTGAAGGAATCTTTCCACCCAACGTGGGGCTCAAACCCACAACCCTGAGATTAAGAGTCACATGTTCCAAGCCAGCCAGGCGCCCCCCCCGCACCGAAACAACTGTTAAAAATTTCAGTAAGTAATAATTTATCTTGATGTACTTTAAGTTTTTCTGGGTTTTTTAAAAAATATATATTGGCAACTTACCATACTTAAAATATTTGTAGAGGATGGTTTATTCACTGTCATATATGAAAATAGGCAATGAACTTACTTTTACATTAGTTTAAAATTTTTCTGTTCAATTTTTTTGCTTCCATCTTTGTCTGTTTTTCTTTTCACGCCAAATGCATAAATGAATACATGAAAGTTGATTTCTAGTAAAAAATGTTCAAACCTGGCTGCCAGTCAAAGTGTTTATATATAACATAATAGACGTATATTAGTCCTTTCCAATTTCAGAGCAAAATAATTTCTGAGTACTAATTTTGGCCATAACATTATATGTTTCTTAAAGATACGAAAGTCAAACTGACTTCCTTCCGACTGCCAAAAAATCTATAGCACATTTCCGACATTTGAAATGCTACATTCTCTTTTGGAATCAAAGACAACAGTGCCAGCATCATGATACAAGCATTCAATGTGCCACGAGGCTTGAAAATCGCTGTGGTCAGAAAGCACAGTTGAAGAAGCAAGCAAAGGCTGGCCTTCCCTCTCCCTCCTGTGCAAGATCTATCTGAAAGCCATAGGTTTATGGACAAAAAAATAGACATAATGGGCATTAAAATATTTTAAAATGGTATGCTGATTAATAGCATGTCACCAATTAGTGTTCAAGCAGGAAATTTACCCACTCGTTTCGACAATGACAAAGGTTGAAAACGAGTAAAGTGGCACAAAAGAAATCAATGAAACACTGAAAAGTGTTTTAATCTTGCAGACCCAGTAATAAAGTATTTTTTAAAAATTACATGTAAACCTGAGATTTATTTTATATTTTTTTTCTCTATGAGTCTGGTTTCTACATGTATCTTCGTGTGTGTGTGTGTGTGTGTGTGTGTGTGTGTGTGTGTTATGAACAATCATTTCCTACACAAGGTACACAGCAAAGCTTTTAAATAGCTTCATAACAGATCTCTGAGAAATTTTATGGGAATCTGTCTCACACAGTTCTTCACATTAGTTCAGTATTATACATGTTCTAAATGAACTGCATTTCTAGGCAAGTGCAGAATCAGAGATCCTATTTTAACCTTTTTTATGTTTATTTATTTATTTTGACAGAGAGAGAGAGAAAGAGAGTGAGGGCAGGGGAGGGGCACAGAGAGGAAAGGAGAGAAACCCAAGCAAACTCCATGCTGTCAGCACGGAGCCCAACACGGGCCTCCATCTCAAGAACCATGAGACCGTGACCTGAGTGGAAATCAAGAGCCCAACGCTTAACCGACTGAGCCACCCAGGCACCCCCAGAATTCCTATTTTAAAGAATCATTTAAACACAAACTGCTATGGTAGTTTTCATAATGCAGTTTCATGCTTTTAAATAAAAAAGCTCATTTTTCTTTTCTCATGAACACATGTTGTAAAATAATTAGATGATTAAAAACTCATTTTCTGTACAGCATAGTATTTATCCCATACTAGTTACAAAAATGCTTTATTTCACTTAACTCTCCTTCTAAATGAAATTAAGCTCATTATCTACCTCCAAATAAATTCCAAGTACTTTGTAAAATTAAACAACATATACAATCAGATAGATTTTGACAGAAATACAGGAAGGAAAGAGCATGCACTGTTAGCAAAATAAATCATGATTTGGTAGGGTCTAATATCCAAAAAGTCTAATCACCACAATTAGGCACAAAGTTTGACTAGGAGTTTCTGCTATAGCAATTACAGCAAAAATTAAAGTAAGTTACATAGTTTCCACTTTATGAAAGAAGAAATCAAATTTATTTGCAAAGATAAATTTTTCTAGAAACTAAACTCCGGAAGGAACCTATTGAGTTCTTTGTGCATGAAATAATGAGCAAAATCTTCAATGATCAACTCACAGCTTCCATGATTATCTCACTATGCTACATACCTACCTCGGTGTGCTTTTGTGCTATTGGAGTAAATTACATTCTCATTGACATGATTACCTATTGGATTTCAGAGATTTATTTAACTGGGGCACCTGGGTGGCTCAGTTGATTGAGCAGCTGACTTCGGCTCAGGTCATGATCTCAGAGTTCATGGGTTCAAGCCCCATGTCGGGCTCTGTGCTGACAGCTCAGAGCCTGGAGCCTGCTTCGGATTCTGTGTCTCCCTCTCTCTGCCCCTCCCCCACTCATGCTGTGTTTCTGTCTCAATAATAAACATTTAAAAAAAGAATTTCTAAAAAAAAAGATATTTATTTAATTGTTTACTTATTTGTTTTTCAAATTATTTATTTAAGTAATCCCTACTCCCACCGTGGGGCTTGAACTCACATCCCCAAGATCAAGAGTTGCATGTTCTTCTGACTGAGCCAGCAAAGTGCCTCAGGAGATTTATTGTAAGTAGTGTTTACAGGACTGAGTTCCCAGCTTGGTTGAAACCTCCTTTAGGATAGGAATGTTCTGGAACTACACCCTGTGCAGTGTTGTTCTAATGAGAGATTATCTATCCCCTTCCATTAGGGGCTTGAATTAAATACCTTGAATGGCAGTTTAGCTGGGAATAGAAATCACTTTTTTTTTCTTCTGTACCTCAAAAGCATTTTGTAAAAATCTTTTGGTTTTTATTAATGCTCACGAGAAGACTTCTGTTTGAGAATTATTCCTTTGTAGATAATCTTTTTTCTCAACTTACATTAATATTTTTTTCCTATCCTTAACATTCTATATTTTCTTACCAAAGGTATCTTCTTTTCCCCCTGCTCTGCACATAGTAAGTACAGTCAGTCCTGAATATTCACGTCATTCTTCAATTCTGGAAAACCCTTAGCTACTACCCCTTTGGATGCTGCTTCTTCCATTTCCTTCATTCTCTGTCTGATATTCCTATATCTTATATATTTGAAGCTTACCATTTTTTCTAACACATTTCTTATTTGCTCTCTTGTATTTTTTCAATCTCTACTTCTCTATGCTCTAGTTCTGACTGAACTCTTGAATACTACCTTCCAGCTCCCTAATTTTTTCCAACTATGTTGAAACTGGAGTCTATCTTATCCAATAATGTTTTTAATTTTAAGGACCATATTTTTCAGAATTTTTAGTAGTGCTTTTTCATATCCTCTATTCTTGTTTCATTTCTGTTTTGTTTTCATCGTTTCTTATTCTTCTTGGATATATTCCTTCTCTCATCACTTTGAAGATAATACACAATTTTAGTTACAATTATTTTCATTTCATATGCAGTGAACACATCCCTCAAACATTAATTTCACTGGTTTTCTTGGCATTAATTTTGCTTCTAGATTTTGGTATTTTGATTTGCATACTCATTTGGAAGAGTATTTTATATACTCTGTCTCTGTCTTTTTGCGTTCCTCTCTGTTTCCCTATATTTCAGTTGCCTCCACCTAGCCATTTTACCCACAATCCAATAACGGGAGCTTCTGACATGCCGTGCAACTAGAGAAATTACACACACAGTCTCCAAGTCAGGGAGTCTCTTGGCTCAGGTCTTGACTAGCAGGCTGCATCTGCTCCGTGCAGCTACCCCCAGATACTCTGCTTTCTAGGGAGCAATTTATAGACCTTGTTTTCCAGCTTCCTTTCACTACATTTCAGCTCCAGCTCAGTCCCTGGTTTCCAGCACAGAGACTGGCCCGGGGCCAGGACTCTGATGGGGCACTTTTCGCCCCAGTCATTCTGTAGGACACAGACTTCTGCCTGCTGCTTTCCTACTCAGATTCCACTGGCTCTCACTTCAGCTTCACTTCCTGGTGCATTTCTGTTATTTTTCTCAGCTAGAGAGAGATTTATCTTGTTTTTGGTTGCAGATATGGCTTAATTTTTTTTTTTTTTTTTTTGCGTTTTATAGTTTATCAGTTTTGATGTTCGGGATCAAGGGGGCAATAAGGAATATATGAGTGTGGGAGGGAGGAGGTCAAAGGATAGACATGTGCCATCTTCCGAAGATGGCAACCTACCAGGTCAACTTACTGCTCTTACGCATACTAAGGACAACGTCTCCTCCGCGAATCTGAATTTAGGAGAAGGAACAGCGCCACGCCGCTCCCCTCCACAGCTAAGCCAAGGACCCCAGAGCACTTGCACCAAATAACCTGAAACACCCATTTAAAATGCACATTCCTGGGGCCCCCTGCAGATTGAACCCATGGGAATAACTGAGGGTGGGGGCCCAGGACTGTGCATTTTTAACTGCATTCTACCAGCTGCTTCTGCAAACTGAGTTCCCAGCATGCCACTCGCTGTAAAATCCTGCTTATGAGACCCCCTCAGGTGCAGTCTCCTTGGATCCCAAGAACACAAGAGGGTGCAGACACCACAGTCAACTACGGTCTTGACTGTAAGAAGACTAAATACTTTTAGTCCAAGCACCTCCACGAAGTATCTTCAAAGCAAGAAAGCAGGCTAAAATGGTTACCTCGTTAGTTACTATCGAGCAGTTACTTTCTGTGTAACCACCACGATGCCAACCTGGTGACGGACAAGGCATCTCGAAGCTGGGGAGACAGGCCTTACATGATGGCTTCTGACCCCTGGGGAAGACCGTGTATCGAACCATCTCAGCTGATGGTGACTCACAGCAGGTTAATGCCCAGTTTTAACTCCCTCCTTTACACCTGGCTTTGAGCCCACTGAGGCAATGACAAGGGAAGAAGCGTGAATTGAATAAAAAATGACAGACGCTTATCCCAAGCACAATAACGTACAAGTAGAATGCGTTTCAAAGGGGAAAAGGAGAAAATATTCCAAATGTACTTAAGTTCAAACAGAGTAAATGAAAAACAATGTTTTCGTCTCTACCGCTAGCAACACAATACCGTGTATCAAAAACAAAGGGTGGGGGCACCTGGGTGGCTCCGTCCATTAAGCATCTGACTTCAGCTCAGGTCATGATCTCACTGTTCAGAGTTCAAGCCCCACGTCGGGCTCTGTGCTGACAGCTCAGAGCCTGGAACCTGCTTAGGATTCTGTGTCTCCCTCTCTCTCTGACCCTCCCCCACCTGCACTCTGTTTCTCTCTCTCTCTCAAAAATTAACATTAAAAAAATTAAAACAGCAATAACAACAACAAAGGAGTTTATACCTATGTATTTCCATAACCTGGGAAAACTTTTCTTTTTCATTTTCATTCATGTGCTTTTCATTTGCGGTCCTTACTTTCAAAGACAACTCTCATTTTCTCCTCCTTCTCTGCTGTGAGTCCCTCTTGACCGCATTTTAATTTTCATGTGGGTGGTGATGCTTATAGTGCTTCTGAGGAAGTGAGTTGCATTAATTACAGCAACGTGTTATAACTGGAAAGTCACAAAACTATTTTACATGAGGGAAAAAAAGTCCTTTAAAAAAATCTGTGTGGCATCAAGCCAGCTGAGAGCTACCCATTAGTAAGGCCCAGCAAAGAGAAATACTGTGTTTCTCTACGGACAGAGGGAAAGTCGTCTCCTGTCTCTCAAGATGCTGCTACCCTCCTTCACGGCTGTCATGGGTCCAGCGACGAGTGCAGTCAAGACCGCATACGCCTCTAGTTAGAAGTCTGAGGATGCCACCCCATTTTCAGAATGAGAAAATTCAAGTGTTGCCTGATTATTATACACATGGGCGCGTTTCACTATTGTCGTCTTCATTATTGACATCTTCCCCACACCCATGGTACTGCAGCTAGTTTATTTATTTTTTTATTTTTGTGAAGGAGAGAGAAAGCACTCTCTGCCCCAGCAGAGGGGCAGAGAGGGAAGGAGAGAGAGAATCCCAAGCAGGCTCCACACCATCAGCACAGAGCCCAATGTGGGGCTCGAACTCACCAACTGTGAGATCGTGACCTGAGGCGAAATCAAGAGTCAGACGCTTAACCGACTGAGCCACCCAGATGCCCCGATGCTGTAGGGACTTTAAATAGAAGGACATGATCCTTGAGGACTTAAAATTATAAAACACAATATGGCAGTCAGATAGTTATTTTTGAGGACACATCAACTACCAAAGAAAATGTCCCCCCCCCCTTTTTTTTTGGCAACTTGTATATTCTCATTATGGTATTGTCCTCAGAATGGACTGCTATCTATACAACAGTTAAGGCCCCTCTGTCATCGTGTCATCGGGATCTTTGTGACCAATCATCCATGTAAATGGGTGGCTCATTGTGTAACTCTGAAGACGTCACTGTGCCTAACAAGATCCTACACCAATCATACGTGGAAAGGGGTGTAGTTACTTGTGCCGTGGAATTTCTAGCCCTCGTGCTGGATTTGTTCCCAACAGGGAAGAAGACTGCAGCCAAATCTCCAGGGGCTATTTCGGTTAAAATGAGACCGGGAAAGGGGGGGGGGGGGAAAAAATTAGGCTGCTGGGATGAAAGAAAATATGCTCCTTGTAACTCAAACTGGAGCGGGAACTGTATTTTCTCATAGAAATTGTGCTATAACAGACGTATTGCACATTTCATTTTTCTGGGATGCTGTATATATCCTTTGAGGTGATCCCACAGGGATGCCAGGTGCCCCGATCAGGTCAAAGCCAGCTTTGGGGTTGGGAGACAAGACCAAAAATGTCCTGATGGGCCAATTTGGCACAGCTCTCACCTGCCTAGGAAAGGTCACTGGCAAAGGTCCCGCAGTGTTACACGTGGCTGTGGCTAGGAGCCGCATCTATTTGTCCTGACTCTTAACTTGTGCTTCCTCCCCATTTGGTGTTTACCTCATTTGTCAGAGTGTCACAGTGCAGATGAAACAAGTTTTGGTTATCTGACCCCTCTACCTCCCTGTTAATCCGAACTCTTGCATGGCGTCAGTTAACTCGAATCTACCTTATTGACTCGGTGCAATCAAGCCTGGGTTCTGCTTCTTCAAAGAACACCCGTGCTGCTAACTTAACGGGAGAGAGGCTGCTAAAAGGCACATAGGTCACCTCACGTGGTAGCATTTTTTGACTATTTCATTGTAACACCGGCCAGGAGACGTGGGCTCCTCAGGAAGAATGCCTCTTTTAAGTGGATGTGGATACATTCTATTTCACCCACACTAAACCTACTGAATTTTAATAAGAAAAGAGTCTAATACAAAAGATTGCTCTTTATTTTAAACTTTTCAACAGGGCAAGTTCAATTTGTTGTTGTTGTTTTTAAGAGCCAAAGTGTTACGCGATGCTAGCCAAGCATGGCTGGGAGCCTCATCTTCATATTCTCTGCCATCCCCACCTCCGCCACGTTCTCATGTCAAGAATCCGTTTGTCTTCTCTTTAAGAAGTAGGCAGAGGAAGTACACGGAAGATAAATATTTGCAATGGGTCCTAAGGCTTTCTCTAGGAGAACACAATTTTTCCAGTCCAGTCCACCCCAGGTGGAGTTTTCAAACCTTTAGCCTGAACTTGCAGGAATATGGTATATATTTCTGCCTCTATTTTATATATGTTCTATCATCACAGAGGGGAGTGTCTACTCAGGAATTTGGATGAAGGGCCTCCGGGAAGAATGGTTGATAAACTGGTACCTTTTGGGGGGAAGAAAAAGTTCAAATACAACTAAGTTAATCTTTATCCCTATTCTTGCAATGACTGACAAACAAGAGGCCCTGAAAAGGAAAATCTCCAGGTCAATATGCTATCTCCTACTGCACCCTGGGCTGTTAGGTATGGTCCTGTGTGCCCTTTTCCCACGGTGAGTTTCTGATTATACTTTTTCTAGATGGCTCTTACTAAGACAGCAAGTCAGGATTAAAGATGAGTTCATCTTTGAAGAAAGAAATGACAGGCACATTTGAACTAAGTAGGTCAGGCTTATAAAAAAAGGGCAGGAGTTTGCTGTAAACATGAGGAAATCTCAAGGTTATTGATATCAATTACTTGTGTATTAATTCTGAGAGGGATTTTTTTTTTAATGCATGTGGTATTACCATTCTAGGAGGTGGTAATACTGTTTGAAAAAAATAGAAGGAAGATCTGGGAATGAGGAATAAGTTTCTTAATACAGCGTAAAGCAGCAGAGTATTGTGGAAAACCAGATCATTTGCTAATAATCTATTAGGATGTCTTTTTAAAATGATGCAACATATTTTGAACAAATGTCAATTTCATTATTGAAACTTAAAATTCAGACTCATTCTTTATAGCTTAAAATGTTCAGTCCCAAGTCTTTTTTCTTGCTGAAGGTCAGTACGTTCCAAGATTCATTCATTCATTCAACCAACAAATGTTTAAGGTCCCGGGTCCCAACACGAAAGTCATTTAGGTTACAATGTTATAAAAAGTAACAAACAATGTGACATTTTCTTTCTTGTGGGAATGACATTATTTAAACGATTTAAACTACTTACTACTAGCTTTTTCTTCATAGAGGTGTCAAGGGTCACACTGCCCTACAATATGTTACTTTGACATATTTTGATAAATTTAGTTGCTAGAAAATGAAGCAGCTGACCCTGAGAATCTCGATTCATCTATAAGTGGATACATCTTGGTTGTATTAAAATTCAACCTAAAAGGATAAAAGCCAACCCAGAGGTAAAAAAAAAAAAAAATCAGTTTTCTAAATTGATAACCCTAAGTTTATTTCTTTCTTTTCCTACTATTGAATATATTTTATGTGAAACTGGCTTTTATGTTAGGATTCTATCCACCAGAACTGGATGGAGATATTCACAGAATGAGTATAAAGCAATAAAACTGATTTCCAGAGATCACCCATCAAAAATCAATCCTCTCATTTTATGGCCACACCATGTATAGAAAGGTCTTCACGTTGCCTCCTTATAATTCTCATCAGTACAAAGAGAATGAAAGCAAACAGCATTGCAGATATAAAGGTTTGCTGGTCTTTTGTTTCCCTCTCTATCTAAGTTTCTTTCACTGCTTCCCTTTGTCCTAAAAATCTGATGGCAAATCTGCTCATCACGAACAGGGCAAGAATTAAGCATCTGAAATGTAATTAATCAAATGCCATTTCAGTCTATTTTTGTTAGTGGAAATACAGACCAAGATTCACATGTGCTTCTGGAATTTTATCTTTTAATGTTAAAACACTGTCTTTGACATTTCTATCTCCATTGGCTCTTGAGGAAGTTATAGCAAATCTGGTATTCAGACAACAGTTACACATAACCTTTAAAACATGTTATTTTAGGGGCACCTGGCTGGCTCAGTCGGTTAAGCGTCCAACTTCGGCTCAGGTTATGATCTCACGGTTCATGGGTTCAAGCCCGCATGGGGCTCTGTGCTGACAGCTAGCTCAGAGCCTGGAGCCTGTTTCAGATTCTGTATCTCCCTCTCTCTCTCTCTGACCCTCCCCTGCTCATGCTATCGCCATCTCTCTCTCTCTCAGAAATAAATAAAACATTAAAAAATTATAAAACATGTTATTTAATTAAAGTTTATTTACTTAATTTTGGGGGGAGGGACAGGGTGGGGGAGAGACAGAGAATCCCAAGGAAATGCTGCACTGTCAGCACGGAGCCCCACGCTGGACTCAAACTCACGAATCCTGAGATCATGACCTGAACCCACATCAAGAGTAGGATGCTTAAACGACCGAGTCACCCAGGCACCCCGTATCTTATTTTAAAAGTAAGAATGAGCCTTATGAATTATCTGAGACTTGTGACAGGTGAAGAAACAGGAGAGACAGTCCTGCCCAGGGTGTTCAGCCGCCGGCGTATGTCAAGTTCCTGAAGGATGGAGCAATCCCCTTAGGGATGTTTCCTATCCTTCTGGCACCTGCTTGGGGCCCAGCATGGCGCTACAGGCTGAGTGTGAACGGGGGTGCCAGCCAGCACACTCTCAGCAGTCTGTGGTGGGAAGGGGAGGGGACGAGAAGACCGTCCTGGAGCTGGCCACCCCCTCTCTCTGCAAAATCACACACAACTAGGAGCATAACGGGAGACCCTGGAGAGTCCAGTGATGGGTGGGACGCATAGCAAGAAGCTCAGCCTCTAGAAAGGAGGCTGGGAGCTGACCTCACCTTCTGAGAGACCAGGTAGAAGTTACAGGGAATGGGGGGGGGGGGGTGCGCGATGGACCCCTTTGCTTTGGAGCCGTCAGTAAGGATGCCTGCTACTTCTTCAGATCTGCGAGCTGGGCTGGATTCCCCACCCACAGAGCGAGTCAAGGCGGTGAGCGGGGCGCCCGTGAGAATGAACTTCACCAGCAGCGATGGGGCGCTGCCTTCCTGCGGCTCTGTACTTGCGAGAACTGCCTCGCATGGGAAGGCGGGTCAGCGCGGGGACGTGGCGGCGAGGAGCTTTCAGGGAGCACCGGATGATTCTGCGCCTCCACCTTGACCTTGCCCTCCGCGCCCAGCGCGGCGCTGGCGCTTCCCAGGCCCCTGTGATGGGGTGTGTTCTCATCAGCAGAAGCGACAGGGATGGGCTTTCCCGTGGCGTCCGGCTCCGATACAATGTACCGGAACGCATTCATGAAGAAACGTGCCTGGCTTACACGCTGCGGTCTGGGCCTCCTGAACTTAGACTTTGGATTCAGGAAGCGCGAGGCTCCCGTTAGCACGGCCCTGACCCTTGGCATCAGGGCCAAGGGCTGCACCGCGTGTCCGCACCAGGGCCTGGAAATACCGGCTCGGCCGCTCCCCGTTCTCGGCGCCCTGATGAGGCATCGCTGGCAGCCTCCTTTGTCCCCGAGCCATAAAGAGAGCTGCGTCCTGATACTGTCTTCAGATCCTGGCAAGACTGATTGACGGCTTAGAGGTCTGCGTTGGTTTTGCTTCTATTCCATTAAAAACTCAAAAAAAAATTTTTTTAATGTGATGAACTGCTTCCCTGCGCAGCTGTAATTTCCATATTCCAACCTAATATTTCCGACCTTGGGAACGATTTAGATTGAAGACTCTCCGTTAGGCATTCATAGATTTTTCACGTTCAGGTTACGCACTCAGAGAACTGTTACGAACTTGGTATTTAATAGTTCTCCTGACATCTTACCGTCTGGGACAATGGAAGGGTTGTGGTCATTCCTATCTCACTGAAAAAGAGGGGACGTGGAATTTCAGAAAACTTTTTTTTTAATCAGACTGTGTTGATGGTGATTGAAAAATGAATTAGTACATTGAGGCACAAGCCCTAGTTTTTTTTTTTTTCTTCTTCTCTTTTTATTTTTTTACTTTTTTTCTTACAAATAGTTTATTGTCAAGTTGGTTTCCATATAACACCCAGTGCTCATCCCCACAAGTGCCTCCTCCATGCCCATCTCCCCCCTCACCCTCCCCACACCCATCAGTCCTCAGTTTGTTTCTCAGCATTCAAGAGTCTCTCATGGTTTGCCTCCCTCCCTCAACAGTAGCTAAAACATGGAAAGAGCCTAAGTGTCCATCAGTGGACGAATGGATCAAGAAGATGTGGTTTATCGATACCATGGAATACTACATGGCAATGAGAAAGAATGAAATCTGGCCATGTGTAGCAACATGGATGGACCTTGAGGGTGTTATGCGGAGCAAAATAAGTCAGGCAGAGAAGGACAAATATCATATGTTTGCACATATAGGAGGATTAGGAGAAACTTAACTGAGGACCATGGGGGAGAAGAAGGGGGAAAATGGTGGGAGAAAGGGAGAGAGACAAGCCCTAGTTTTTATTACTAATTAATAAACTTGGTACAAAAAGAACCTGATCATTTTTTTAAATTAAGGTTTATTTATTTTTGATAGAGAGAGAGAAAGAGAGAGAGAGTGAGCAGGGGAGGGGCAGAGAGACAGGGAGAGACAGAATCCAAAGCAGGCTCCAGGCTCTGAGCCAACAGCACAGAGCCTAATGCAGGGCTCGAACCCACAAACTGTGAGATCATGAACGGAGCTGAAGGCAGACGCTTAAGTGACTGAGCCACCCAGGCTCCCCCCCCCCCCCTCCAAAGAACCTGCTTTTAAACTGTATCCTGTTTTGCAACGGTACCTTACCATCCTATGTGGTAAAATTTGCAAAGATGCGCCGCCACTTCTAGAGAAAACAGATGAAAGCCAATCTTCTCTGAACCACAAATGACACTTAAACTTAATTGAGTCCAATGCTCCAACTCCATTTCACTCTCCCATTCATCAGAGAGGATGTCCCTAACTGCCTAAAATTCTTCCAGACAAAACATAATGCCAGGCATATATTGTTCTTGCACTTGCGCTTACGCTTAAGATAGAGCATAGAGCGCCTGTTGTCAGTTACAGGGAGAGGCAGTCAGAAGTCACCAAAAACAGATGCACAATCTTTTATTTATTAGAGACCTTTTTATTGTTACAGCTGTACCATCATTATATTTCAAAATAATTCCTATGCTCTGTTTGTTTGAACCGTGAAAGTACATCATTGTGTCTTTGTAAAAATGTTACTGGAGAAACCTTACTCTTGACCAATCAACCTTAGGACTTAAAGTAGATTTCACTCGACTGAAATGGATTTTTGCCAAATTGTGTCTGAATGATAGGAATGGTGGAGAGTGTGGCTAAGGAACGCTTGGGATGCCCCTAGCATCATAGCTTTGGAACAAAATATAGATGTGATCAAAGCGAGAATCTAAAAATCCAAAAGTTATTTTGAATTAATTGAATTCTGACCAGTGATAGCTAAGAGACAAACAGGCTTTGGGACATAAATATGTTTCCATCAGAGTTATATGTTTCCTTTATTCTCAAATCAAATGTGTCAGAGAAGTGACCAAAAACTCTATTTCATTGAAGAAAACATTAGGTTTAAAAAAAAATTCATATAGAGGCGACTGGGTGGCTCAGTCGGTTAAATGTCCGACTTTGGCTCAGGTCATGATCTTACAGTTCATGGGTTCAAGCGCCGCCTCAGGCTTGTGCTGAATGCTTGCTCAGAGCCTGGAGCCTGCTTCTGATTCTGTGTCTCCTTCTGTCTCTGTCCCTCCCCTGCTCACGCTCTGTCTCACTCTATCCCTCAAAAATAAATAAATGTAATAAAAAGCTACTTAAAAAACTCCTAATTCAGGGCTCAATTACCTTTTAAATAATATTCAAATATCATATGGCTTACGAAAAATTGGGCTGTCTCCTGAAACCATCATTTGGTTCACCAACACTTATTAACATAATTTCTCCCCTATCTCTTTGTTCACAACCTAATTGAGGGATAAGAAAATCCTTAGGCAAGCGCAGCAAACAGGAAGTTTTACCCACATAAAAATTCCAATGAAAAACCAAACCAACTCCCTCACCCTTTCAAAAAGGAGGTGAAGTATATTAAATTTTCTTTTAGGCTCCCTGGAATATTTTCATTATGTCTGCTTTGATTTATTTTGGGCCTTGGATGTGCACATGTTTATTTTTATGGCTGGTTATGTCTGTGTTGGCCCAGAAAAGAGACTACTGTACTACTGTAGGCTAAAAAGCATGATGCTTTGAAAAGTCGCACGGACTTTGTTTTTACTGTAATAGTAGTCACTTAGTGTATCCAGTTTTGAAGCCTGTGGAGGAAATGTGACCAAAATCTGTGCACCAAGGAAGTACACATTTTTGCAAAGATGGCATTTTGCCCTAAGTTAGAAAAAATAAAACAAAGGTCCTTTCCCCCAGGGTTTTAAATGTTTTTTTAAATGCTTATTTATTTGTGGGGGGGGGGAGGTTGGGAGGAGTAGAAAGAGAGGGAAGGAGAGAGAATCCCAAGGAGGCTCCATGCTGTCAGCACAGAGCCTGAAGTGGCACTGGAACCCAAAAACCATGAGATCATGGCCTGAGCTAAAATCAAGAACAGAACGGCCAAATGATTGAGCCACCCAGGCGCTTCATGCTATAGTTTTCCATGAAGTAGTCAAGAATAGCAAAGAAAGTCCCTGTGCATTTTCATATCCCAATAAAGTGAGTAAAAGCAGCTACTGAGTTGGGAGGTAGAGACTTGCCCATCACCTGACCTAAGGGCAGTTCAGGAACTGCCATTCACACGGCATGGGACACGCTAACACGCATCTGGGCACCGTGCCCCACACTGTCACAGGATTCTGACATCTCTCCCACTTATGACCTCTGGCCACCTGTCTTTGTTAATCAGTATCTGTAAACTCTGTTTGCACCGATAAGGCGAGTTACAGTGAAATGGGTTGGTAAATAGATAAAGTGGTCTCAAGGTAGAAATGATAATAAAGGGGCATGCTATCCACCTCCAATCCGCTTCCTTTTCCATTCCTTATTAACTTCTCATCTGCATTTGGAACTATAACTGACAACGGATTAACAAAAACAATAAATGTGCATGGTAAACGAATGATCTGTGGCATTTATAACACAGAGATGCAAGAGAAATTCACGTCATAAAATAAGAAAATTGGTGACTCAGTGTCTCACTTAATATTTGTACTCATCTGCAGCCTTGAAGGAAAAAAAAAAAAAACCCAAAACCATTTTGATAAAGCAGATGTTGAATGGTCTCAGTGGAAAATGAATGAAGGCTTGCACCATGTAATTATTATAAAATACCACACATCTGGTACGATGTTTGGCCTTCTCTCAAAAGTCATTTAGGACAAAATGAGCAAGGAGCCTCCTGGCCTCATGAAAGTCTGAGCCTCTAGTTTATAGAATGATTTCAACTGTAAGTTCCCTCTTTGCTAAATAGAATTTATTTCATGAAGAAACAGCAGGTTTCTCCAAACCACCAAACAAATAATGAGGCCCTTATAGCTGGACAACTGCAAGCTATTATTTTAAAGAAAATAACGGCGATGGAGAATTGTACAAAGCAATCTGATTCCCTGGGAAAAAATGCTGAAAGAATGTAGAATACTTACAAATGACCTTTTCATTCATGAAAAGCTAAGGTCTCAGAGGAACTCTGGAATAATTTGCATACGAGTTTATCACTAACTATCATCAGGAAAAAACTCCAAGCTGAGAGAGTGCCCCGCTAATGTATTCTGAGTCCAGTGGAGCAGAAGCAGGAATGTTCTGGCTGTAATATTTCTCTCCATCGCCACAGCCATCTGCCCGTCATGGGTCACATCCACTACGTACCATCAGCAGAGAGTTGCTCTGCATTTACATTTATCAAAAGTCAAATCTTAAAGCTGGTAACGCACTGCTTTCTTTCCACCCCAAAAGCGCAATGTGAGCCCTAAATTACCCTGATAAATAAAAATAACGGGCTATTACTGCATAACCCTTTCTCCGTAAACACCACGACTGGATAGTAGAAAAAGAAAACTTTTGGTAACAAAGTAACACTAGAAAGACTGAATCGGAAAACTGGAAATCCCTTAATCAGAAAAACAGAGCTTAAAAACCATGTTTGTATTGTGAATTTTTTTGAGATTCATTTCAAATACCCGATTTTGCTCTTTATTATACTTTGTTTGGCTGCTAAATTGTTACAAGTGGATCCATCTTCGGAATTTTATTTTTCTCATCCACAAAGATGTTAGATCTTAAAAATAACTTTAAAGTTATATGTAATATGCTAGCTTTACAATATCACCAGTACTTGGAAATAAATGAAATGTGCCTTATTTAGCCAACACGCAGAATTGTATCGATATACAAACAGAAAAATGTCATGTAATGAGATGATTAAGAGAAACATGAGCTTTGTGTCTTAAAGGTTATCCATTTTAGGTTACAGTAATTGATCCCAGTCACTTCAAATGTTTAAAACATTCCAACCCCTCAGCCAAATGTTGAAGAAACAGCTCTGCCAGAATTTCAGTAGAGAAAATTTTAGAAGGCTGTTCAAATCCAAAGTAAAGGAAAAATATATATTATTGCTGAAAGTTGTACGTGTGTTCTGCTTTCCAATGAAAACCATAGCCAAATAAGCTTTCATTAAATTGGAACAAGATGACAAATACTAAAGCTGAAAATGAATACAGCAAATTGAAACATTAAACACTATATAAGGTCTTTAACGTGTAACAAAAAAAAAACTTTTTGAGACAGAAAATAAAAGAAAATATTTTCAATACCTTAACTGCTGTCTCCTCTTTCCCCCAAGATACACAAGCAAAATAGTAATGGCCTTTGAAACCAAACTTCGGTTTTAAAACAGCAAAGAAGGAATTCTGGTGAATCATAAAGTTCACCACCAAGATGCTACAAATACAAGCATATTTACAGCACTTGCAAACACAGCCTATTTGGAGATCCTTTTCCCGGAGTCAGGTGAAGTGACAGACTGTCAGAGACTCACTCACCACAAACTTCACCTTCACAACAATAACACATTGTACATAAAAGTGCAAACTGGCAGGCAAGCAATGATCTTACTGCACAACAGTCTAGGCTACATGTTCCATCTTTGATGAAGGTTATAATAAAAACTGAACAAGTAGTGTGTTGCATAGCTCAAATGGGCCATGGCGTACTACAGACATTGTAGGGGAGACTGTTTCTTTCTCAGTCTGTAGGGGCAGGCGGATTTGTGAAATGTTCTTCTGACGAGGTAGTTAAAATACCAGCCATCACCAACGCCAGAAAAACATGCAGGTCATTTCCTCACATAAACACAAATCCTTGTAAACAAATTATATTAGTCCTAGAGTCTGCCGCCGACCGTTACCATCACAGGATGCTGATTCAAAGGGAACCAGTGTGGTCGGCTTCTGTCCAGCTCCAGAACTTCCACTCGGAGGAAACACCTAACGTGTTTAGAATGCAGTTACGAGGTTCTACGAAGAAACAAAGTCTTGGCTATTTGAAGACCAAAAAAAAAAAAAAAAAAAAAATTACCAGCGTATGTATTCCAAAACAGTATCTGCCTTATTCCTCCTCCAAAATATTGTACCGGCCATACTTGCTCATATAATTCTTATTTAAATCCATGTGTGAATTTGTCATTTGGGGTCTACTCATTCTTTAGGTGCCACTTAGCACCTAAATTATACCCAATGACTTATAAGCTTACTAGTCAATGCATCTGAGAACTGAAATGGTCCTCCTGAAGTGCCCGGGGGAGTTCACTAGCCTGACATGTCCATCCTATATTCATCCATGAGAGGACCAGGTTCCAGACTGGGCATAGTGTAAACACACGCAAGTAATCAATAAATACTTGCTGGGTTATGCTGAGTGAATTGAATTGAACTGAATTGCTGGCATTTATCCATTTCAACACTCCATTGATAGACCAAATCTTTGGACTTATTCTACAGTGGACTACAGGAATTGTCACCTTCAAAAAGACTCTTATGGAATGCTTTCTGGTGATAACATAATGACTGTGTTTTTTTTTGTTTTGTTTTGTTTTTACTTCCAGAAAGATCAAGTTCTCACCATGGACGTATCTGGTTAAACTGGTTATTAGCTAAACAGAATCTGAAAATGTCACATTTTACCTTTCCTCTCCCTTTCCATGGCTTTGGTAACCACACTTCAAGCATGTAGACAGAGTTTATTCAACTCCCCTTTGCATGTGGTTCTTTACTAGGAACCCACCAGAGTCAGTAAGTTAGAAAGATCACCACGAGACACTTTGACTTTTATGTTGGCCAGCATCTCCTGGGCACGTAGGTAGGCAACAACCTCTAAATTTCCGCTATGTACAGTCCACGGAATAACACTAGTCAGATAGGAGAATATACAGAGGAAAGCTGTGACAACTGTCCAGTATCCCCAGTGACCCCAGAGAGGCGTGGTGGTGTGGTGTGTGTGTCTCTGACTGGGTCGCTGTGTTCCTCTTCTCCCCAGAGCATCGACATGTGATCCACAGCCTGATGCCTGTCCAGGATATGACTCAATCTTACCCTCGGGAAAGAGGAACCCAGTGTGCTCTGCTGTAATATGTAAAGGATTCGGTGACAAGTGCCCTCGACGGTAGATCTGACCCTGTGTTTCACTTTCTACTAAATGGGCTTCTGCCGCTCTCCTGAGACAAAGGGTCCCTGTAGCAAGAGGCACCTTATTTGAATTTCTATTTTCACAGGCTGTCCAGGGCACCAGTGTCTCCAGAACTAGAAGTCCTTCTCTAAGATTGAATGCCAAATGTCCCTAAAACAGAGAACAAAAGCCTGCTCACATGCACTGCCATATGTAATAAACCTAAAGGAAACCACAGCTGGGCCTGGCATATAGATCTGGGTCATAGTTCTGTACCCACAGAGAAAGCAGAGCACACATTCGGAGCAGTGGTTCTCAAAGTGTGGTTCCCAGAGCCCCAGATTCTTGGCTCACCCACCCAGACTCTTTAAGTCAGAGATGTGAGGGACGAGTCTGGTTTGAACACCCCTTCAGGGGATTCACATGCTCCCTGAGGTTTGAGTACATCAGTTTACGGTATGAATTTGTGAGGAACTCCATCTCCATGGCTTGCTTCAGTGTTCTCTGAACAAGTGCCATTCTAACCTTGCTCAGCCCTATATAACTCACCTATAAAGTAGAGATGACATGTCCATCATAGGGTCAGTACTGATGCTTCATGGGATGCACACAGTCAGCGCTCAATTATGTTCTCTACATCTACACTCTCCATTCATTGCCTTATACTGACCACGTCCCATGATCTCGTGTTTGGTACTTTTTTTTTTTTTTTTTCCAAAACTACTTCTTCACTGTCTTCATATTCTGCTTACACTGTCTTTCTTGGATTGAGTCAGGGTCTCAATGGGTCTTGTTTCTGGTCTAGATCCTTCTAGGTTTTCCGCTACCTTACAGAGTTCACCCTTCCACTCCAAATACATATATAATGGCGTGTGCAGTTGTTTTTAACTATACATGTGATTTAAGGACTCCTGAGCTATATAATCTCATGGGTTTCCATTTGTATTCTGACTGAAAGAGTTTGTCTCTTTTATAAAATCCAACTTGAACTACACTGGATTCAAAAGAAGTCAGAGGCATAAACAAAATCTCTTTTATTAAAACAATCCAGATAAAAGATTTTATAGGCATGCCATAATTAATTTGAAATAATTTATAACATGTCAATTAAAAATGCACAATCAGTATAATAATAACTATTTTTGCTTGTTAACCTTGAATTAGCCCCATTTTAGAGATAACAAAACCAAGGCACAGGGGTTTTTCACAGCTAGAGGGGAGTCTCAGAGCCAGAAGTGACAGAGATAGAGTTCAAACTCAAGGCTGAACCCGAAGACTGTTCTTACATTACCTCTAGAAGTACCAAATTTCATCATAATGAGGAAATGTTACTTACACCCTCATGCTCTACACATTGGAAGGAGGCCAGAGATAATCCAGGTGATGAAAGGAACGGTATGGATAACTTATGAGAAAATGAGAAAAATTCAAATGTGCTTGAGCTGAGGAAAATGGTGAAATATGACATAACTGTTTATAGAGCAAAATGGAATTATTATAATGATTTAAAATACCATATCGAGGGAGGCTGAATGGGCTGGTTCTAAGAAAATAACGTTTTAGAGAAAACTTTCCCTTTCCCTAAGCACTCCCAAACATTTTTACTTGAAGAACTTCTGGATTTTACCAACTTCAGAAAGAAGTGAAAAATGATCATCTGGGGCATTTCAGACAATCCAGACAAATGTGGAAAAAAAAAAAAAATTCTGCCCAGGCAGAAAGAAGTTGAATTGGCCTCTAGGTTCTTGTCAAAGTTTAATTTTTATGTTTTATAAATAAAACATTTTTTATTTTTAAAAAGTATATGCATTCCTTCTTCAAGCCTCTTGGGTTTCTTGGTTTTAACCTTTAACATCTACATTTCTCTTTTAATGGTCTTAGTATGTAAGAAACCCCCAAAATGCATAAGGAAGGCCACAACTAAACTAAATGTTTTAAGCCTAATATCTTCGGCTAGAAGGAAGCTTGAATATTCTTGGCCTACTTCGATTTATTAGACAGTGTATTAATTTAGTGTTTGTTCAGCATAGTTAGCCATGAGGGCAAAATTTTACCAAAGGTGATTTTTATTTCTTAATCCTCTATCATTTAATACTCCCCCAAATGCATTTTGAAACTTTTAAAGTATATTTTGAGTTTTGTGGTAACAAACATTGACTGTGAGGCTGTGTTGGAACTTTCTGGCCAAATCCACTAACAGGTTAATTTTCTGAGAGAACCAGGCAGTAGAGAAGGCTCAATGTTATTCCTAAAATGCTTAGTATATCCATTTGTTTCAGAAGTGTCCTATCAGGGACAAATCAATGTGTTAAGAATTGTCTGATAATATTGTTGAGGGATTAATCTCACAGACTAGATCATCAGCACGATTATCTTTGGCATTCTGTGTGCACACAGTTCCATTTTAAGCATGAAAAGCCTTCTAATGCCAAACTATGAGAGCCTATATATTGAATGATCTGCCACCATTCAATATTTAATCCTGCAATTGAAGCCACTAAAGGGATATAGCAAAGTAACAAGATGAATGACTCGTGACCTCAAACTTGCAAAAAGACAACCCAAACAATTTATCTTTCTGGCCTGTACAGCATTTTTTATCCAATATTCCTATCACTTCTCCTCAGTCTGGGAATTGTAGATTGATCAATGCCACATTAGCAAATACTTGAAATGAGAGCTGGGAATTTAGGCAATCCATTGTTTATGCTTTAAGCATATTCTGGTTCAATTTAGTTTATCTGAAGCCTAAAATCAAGAACTCATAATTAAAAATCAATTGGATTCTCTAGACTACATTTTCAAGCAACCGTGGAAAGGATGGCATAAGATAATCCAGTGTCCATGAAAAATAAAATTATAAACGACAAAAACAAACAAACAAAAAACTTAGAACTCCAGGAATCAGAGCTTACACTGAAGTCTTTGAAATGGCACAGCTCTGAAATGCAATAAAACCACACTTCAATTAAGAGGATAAATCCCCCCCCCAATTCATTGGTTAATTGCTTATTACCAATCACTCCAGTGTGCGATCTTATGTTTCTTACAAGCTAAGTGGGGTCAACCCATGTGTACGTGGTCAATACTAATCCATGTAACGTTTTGATTCGCTATGCATATAGGTCTCATTTGTGTAAGATTAAGTTTGTCTTTGTAGTTAAGGGTCGGGGGACAGGTAGAGAGGGGTAAGTAAACGTGGTTCTTCCCTCTTGTTAATAAAGTCCCTATAATAAAAAACATTCTCAGATGTCTTCTCCAGAGAAATAAATATAAACATAAACTAGGCAGCTCCAGAGAAACCCAGGGATTACTCCGTAAGTTATAGTCCAAGTACAGCTCTTGTTGATAACTTAGGACACCTTGGTGACCTTCCTAACAACCACACTGTAGGTTTTGAAATAGCCCAAGGGTGGTGTTTCTTTTGTTCTATTACTAAATTTTGTTTTGAATCACCATGTGCTACCTACAAACTATTCTTCCCTGGGATTACAACTATAAAATCGTAATTATTCTCTGCCCTGGTGTGTGGTTTCTGGTCAGTGAATAAGAGCTCTAAATGACTCATGTGTCATAATAGTAAGCAGGCCGCATTTCAGTTGGTATCTATTATATCCAATAGTTTTGAGACACGGAAGGAAACCGTTAATGCATATTAGAGGTATCATTATTATTATGAACATGCCAGCAATCCTCTGTGATAAAGTGTCATTGACTTCCTGCCAACTCTCATGGATTGGTGACATTTTGTTAACCAGTCTACTAAAAAAATCTATAACAGGATATTAGATGGTATTTAAAAATAATATCAAAGCAAGGGATCACGTTAAGGGAATCTTGCGTCTTAAAAAATGATAATTGCCGAGTCCATTGGGTATGTTTGTCAGTGTCTAGCCTGTGTAATTTAACTATTGTGTTTATTAGAATATAAAAAATTATCCTGTGGGCAACAGATATATGTTAAACTGAATTATTGTGCTTATTATAATATAAAAAGTTATCCTTTGGGCAACAGATATACGTTAAATAAACTAGACTTGTGTGATCTTCATTTCTGTATTTTGATTACATAATATTTGCATACATTTCTAACCACCCCATTGTTTTAACTCTCTAGATTTCTGCATGTTATACTTGTGCTTCCTGTTTCATTTTTATGAATGTCTGAAGATGCACACATTTTACGGCTTGTGAATAAGAGGCAGGACCATTCATAGCATTTTGCTTTTTGACTTAAAAATAGCGCTAGTCCATCAAGTTTTAGCAGTACAACTCTCGGATGACAGGTAATATTGAACCAAACACTCTCTCTGCTGATGACTTGTCAACAAGAGCATGAAAGTAAGTAGGAATAGGATTCAGATGTAAAGATGTAAGTAAACTAATGTGTCCCTGAGACACATTTCCTGTTAGTTGCTTTTAAGGATTAGTGACACAGACATGAGACGGAGATGGACCTCATTAAGAGGAAACCCTCTGACAGTGTCCCTTATCCCCACTAAGATAAACTAGCAATGAGTATCCTTTACCCTTTCTTTCCCCATTGGATCTCTGACTTCAGCCTACACAGACACTTACAAAACTCCTAGATCCTTAAAAAAATACATTTCTAACCTTATTTAGTTCCTTGTCCTTCAATTCTGTACCCCAAAGAGCTCTTCTCATTCACTATGAAACTTCTTTTTAAAGCAGCCAGGAGGGGCACCTAGGTGGCCCAGTCAGCTAAGCATCCGACTCTTGATTTCAGCTCAGGTCATGTCTCAGGGTTCCTGAGTTCGAGCCCCAAATCGGGCTCTCTGCTGTCCGTGCGAAGCCTTCTTGGGATCCTCTATTCTCCTCTCTCTGTGTCCCTCCCCACTTCTCAAAAATAAATACACATTAAAAAAAATAGCCAAGATAGCTTTTTCTAGTTCCTTATTGCTTCCTCACTTATCTGCTGCATTCCTAACCCCCTTGGTCAAGAAATTAGTTACTCTCTTAATTCTGTAACATGCACGCTTTAGTGTGTCATTAGCTTCTACTATTCCTAACCTGTTTCCTTTTCTATTTCACCCCCACCTCCGAATGGAATATTCCTCTAGGTTTGGGGTCTTTAAGACCCTCTGTCTCCTTCCTTCTGCGCCCAGGGCTCCCTGCGGAGCAATATCTCATGGCTCTACAGTTTCACGGTCATCTGTGGTCTGCATTTCTAAGCCCCCATCTCTCTCCTGAGCACTGGCTACACTTTTCCAAAACGCTGGTCATGGACCAGTAGTAGGATACACCACGTAGCCAAGCATATTTCAAGTTACATGTAATTAGACTCATTACAGTTCCACTGGGGTGTGAGCTTACCATTTATTTCATCTTGCAAAAATGATCTCAAGTTGGGTGGTGAAGTGAAAGATGGTGATTGGATCAACATTTACTGTTTCACAGTTAAAAACTATTCAACAGATTTAAATTTTTCCCTCTCCCCAGCGATACTAGACGTGTTAATGCCTCTTATTAATTACCTCAAGTCTGTATCGTAGAGCAGGTGGCTATGACGACGTCAAGCAGCCATGAGGAAGAATTACCCTTAACTATTTAAATCCCACAGCCCTTATACTGAAAATGCGATTTTTTTTCTTTAAAACTTCAGATAAAATAACACGATAGCTAAAATAGCCATCCAATTTTGTAGATCAGTAACTTAGGAATACACAGAGTTGAATTACAAGTAAATTTAGCTAAAAGCAGGGAAAACTCTGGTCAGATCCTATTCTCCCGAGCGCCCCTTTTAAATTAAGGAGCAAAACATTTGAGTAATTTGTTCAGCATCTGCCTGAAATTACTTTAAATTAAATATTATGCCATATGTCCCTCTGTACTTCAAAAGTCAGTTTTTTTGTCCATTTTGTAGAAGAAGAAGCAAATCATAAGAAGGGTAAGTTCAGAAGCACAGAGGAAACTTCTACTGAGTGAATAAACATTTATTAAGTGCCAACTGTATGTGGGGCAGTGCCAATTATGTCTTCTGTGTAGACAGCTGCCTATTCTTTTATCCCTGCCATTTATAAACAGAGTAAACAGTGTATAGAACGTGGTGGACGTGACCTTTGAGTAAAAGATGCTACAAGTTGAATAATCATTACATGCCATTACATTTATTGAATCCGCTGAGTTACTGAAAATGAATGTTGCCTTTTAATTGTGCATTAGCCTGGGCAGTGAGGCAACATGGCTTCCACATCATTTCTAATAGCTCCATAGCTGTGTTATTCACAGAGACGTCTGTCAAAAAAGAGAAGAGGCCTCTGTGCCTTGTGTGATTGTGTCTATGCAGGGCATGAGAATAGACAATAGCTATTTGTTGAAAAAACATATAATATATAAGTGGAGTAAGTCCCATTGGAACATTCAGGACACATGGGTTTGACTTGAACCGCTGAGATTTACTAGATGTGCAATTTTGTACACGTTCATTAACTTCTATAGGTCTCAACTTCCTAATCTGTAAGAGGAGATGTCTCCTTAGTCCTTTGCATGGTCATAAGCATCTTGTGGTGGTGAATAATAGAGACAAAAATGTTCTGTATATTGAAGAAAGGTTTACAAATGCACATCCATTGTCGTTTTCATTATTAGTCTAACACAAACATCTCTGGAAGTGATTTGTTTTCCACGCCAGAAATAAGTTTCACCAAGTTTTGAGAACATCATTAAAAAATTACATGCAATAAGGAAAGGAACAAGAGTCTTGGAAAAGAGGGGTGCCTGGGTGGCTTAGTCAGTTAAGCATCCGACTTTTGCTTAGGTCATGATCTCGCGGTTCGTGGGTTCGAGCCCCGCGTCGGGCTCTGTGCTGACTGCCAGCTCAGAGCCTGGAGCCTGTTTCAGTCTGTGCCTCCCTCTCTCTCTGACCCTCCCCTGCTCACGCTGTCTCTCTCTCTCTCCTAGAAATAAATAAAACATTAAAAAAAAAAAAGTCTTGGAAAAGAAAGATGAGGACCTTAGAATTAACAGCATCTCTTCAAGTTTATTAAATGACTGAACATCCACCACATGCAGGATATTTTGTTGGGCCATAGAAGAATTAACGGGAAAATTTGGCAGTGGACATCACGGCATTCCGATCCAGTACTGGGCAAAAGTAGCCGTTAGTCATTATCATACAAAATGGGATACGTGAGTGTCAAAGAAATCAAAGAAGTCCAGAGTGATAGCCATTAGGAAGAGGATCAATAAAAGCCTCATGGTAAAAAAAGAAAAAATCACTTTTGATGTAGTCTAAGAACTAGGAGGGTATCTTGAAGTGGTGGGGGTGTGGGGTCAGTCATGTGCTTCAGGCCAAAGGAGCCACGGGAAAGGCGCGGAGGCAGGACAGTGTGTGTCCTGCAATGTGACCAGAGCACACAGATAATTCAGGAAGATCTGAAAGCATGCTGCAGCCACATTCTCTTTTCATTACACTGCTAACTGTCTTGTAGATCAGGGGAACCTTTATCTGAGGGATTGTTAGCAACCTCAAAACTGATACAGCCCCACTTCACAAAGCTGATCATTTTCTGCTGTTTTCCAACCAGGTAAACCAACAAGAGCTCTCAGAGGGGTCCTTGGCCACAACGACGACGATGATGGCAAGGCCACAGCTCTCTTCAAGAACGCGCTTCTGCTAAGTTCTTCATATTTATAATGTTCTGTGACTCAAAAGCATCACACAGATAAAGCCCAGAGGACATGTAGCAGTTAATAAATTATTAAGCTGCTTTCCTTTAAAACCTCAGGACTGGGCAGTACAAAGGCTTGCCATGATCTGTCAAATGCAAACGGATCTGTAAATCTCAAAAAGCAGAATTATCTGAGCTAAGGAACAGCTGGCCCCGACAGATCCCACAGTCCACCTGGGATCCCCTTACCCCTCACTGCAGCCTGTCACTCTTAAAGAGTTTCATGCTAATATAGTCAATGAAACATAAAACCAGACCAAGGGGGGTGGGCTACGGGCACCCTCCAAGGATTTATCTTACGCTTCGTAAAACGACTTTTAAAGAATCATCTGCAGAAACGTAGCTTTGAAACTACAACGTCGTGCTTGCACAGAAATGACTTAATTGATACTGGTGACTTGCTTATTATAATAGGATGCATGGTTAAACACATTTCTGCTCTGTCACATTCCTTGTTAAAGTTCAGATTTCTTTGCCGGTGCCACGGACACGGAGCCAAAATTACTAATTCTTAAAATTATTACGTGTAGTTTATTTTTTTTCTGACAGGTTAAATGGCTTCGCAATTACCTTAGCACCATTTTGAAGCCTAATTTCCATGGCCAGGGTAGAACTCCTTGAATTCTTGATTTCATCTACTGAACCTAAATTGGCTCACTTAGCAGAAATGGCTACAACAGGGGTCTGGCTCTGATAGGTTGTTAGAATGTGCAGTTTCCAAGCAGACTTTGTGGGGCAGGTGGGAAGGCCAGCTGGTTGGAGAGATCAGATTAGTCGAAACACAAAACTAGTACTTTCATCTACGCCTCCTTCCCTCCCCGACACGGGCAACTATACTTACAGTCCAGATGAAAAGTTGGAAAACATCCCAGTTTCATTTATACGGGGACAGAGATGTGACATGTTAATGATGTGGGATGTATCGAGAACAGCGTCTTCCTTCCTTCTTCATTTATGACTGTAGACATTTCCATAGGGACGTTACAATATAATTTACGTTGGAAATTTCAGTTATGAAAGGGAACAGATTTAATAACACTGACTAGGGACCGCAGCGCAAAGAAAGGTCTTAAAGCAACCTCTACCGAGAGCGTCATTTTCATCCATCTTAGTGCCCGTTATCAGTCTGTTCTTGGAGCAGGTCAACTGCTTCTGGTCAGAGATCCCTACACCTTTCAAAATGGCTCTCGGGTTTGCAATACAGATAAATGTTTCCAAGAAATTGGGGTGGCGAGAGAGTTTGACATCCAATTTCATTTATGATCTAAACTTTAGATTTGAAAACATGATAATAGAAAAGAATAACAGCAAATTTCCAGATGCGCTAGAAAAGTTCGTCTTCTACCTAAGGCCCTGGGGGGAAAATTACGTTTACAGTAAGCGTGTTACCAAGTTAATGGGATGCGATAGGTGCCGTAGGTGTTTGAAAGTCAGGCTGAGCGTTTCGTGCTCGTGGCGTGGGTGCGAGAGAACAAGACATGATTGAAAGTCGCCGTGTACACTCCTGCGAAGCACCTAGATCTGTTTACGCTTTGAGTCTCTACCTATTAAACGCAGTTAATACTCAAATACTCTTCCTAGGATTGCTGGGTAGGGGTGAGGGGTGGTGAAATGAGACAATGCATCCAACGATTTATCATAGTTAAGGGCATAGAAACTGTCAGTACGTATTTATTACATTACTAATGTTATTATTATCATCACCAGACGATTGGTTTTTAGGAAAATGACATAATGGAGAAAACAGGTTTCAGGAAGTTTGATTTGGCCCCGGGAGAGGACTAAAGGGGAAGATGGTTAGGCTCAGGAGACCAGGTAGGAAGCGATTCCTAGATTCCAGAGAGGTAGGTGGTCATGGAAATCTGAGCGAAGGTGGGAGGGACTGGCATTAGAGGAAGGGACAGCCACAGAGAAAAGAAAAGCAACCCAAGATACCCAGATGGTTGAAAACACCGTAATTCCCTCAAAAGAAGCTCCTCATAAGTTGTGGAAGATCATTCACCATTTGGGCAAACAGATGTGTGTTCATATATTTGCGTAACCACACAGAGGAGAAAAATCCCAAAGCAAGATGGAATTATTATTTTTTTAATTCCCAATCATTATCCTCTAGAACTTAGAGTCCTATTTTATAAATCTTTTTTTTTTTCTTTGCAAAACACAAACGCTTCCAATAGATGTAAGGGAAAACATTCGATCTGGGTTAATAGTACCCAGATTTTCTTGTGAGATTCTCTTTCATGAGAACCTATATTGGAATACAGTGACTATTCACAATTAGTAGGGTCCACAGCACACCGTGCTATGTTTACTAAACTTTTTAGACCAAAGGCACAAAGATACTTTGTGAATTCTGGTTGATTGCACGATTGATTTTCTCCAAGCAGTAACTCCTTGCTGTGTTCAGTCTTCACCTTCAATACCCAGTGAGATTATAATTTATGACATATTAAAGTGATGTTAATTGATAATATTCTTGAAAGAGGTTTAAAGGTAAATGCTGCTTTTCCTAGGCATAGAATCAAAGGTGACACAATCTTAGCATGCAGTTTGGTAACTGTTTAGTTACTTTACAAAAAAGCCCTTGACAAAATTATAATATGAATGATAATTTATTTTTTCAAAAGACACAAAAAAAACTATCTCCTTAAATAATTAAAAAATATCCATCTCTCATCTACCAAGTGTTTTAAGAAACTCTCGATTTCTGTTTCTTGTTGAGATAATGTATCTTAGAAGAAAAAAAAGAATAAACATTCATAAACATTTCAAATTTTTTTACATTTCACTGCCCATTTATTTTGTTTTTGCTTATTTTTTTTTAAATCACTTTTGGGGCACTTGGGTGGCTCAGTCGGTTGAGCGTCCAACTTCGGCTCAGGTCATGATCTCACAGTTGGTGAGTTTGAGACCCACGTCAGGCTCTGTGCTGACAGCTCAGAGCGTGGAGCCTGCTTCAGATTCTGTGTCTCCCTGTCTCTCTGCCTCTCTCCTGCTCGCACTCTGTCTCTCTCTCTCTCAGAAATAAATAAACATTAGGGGTGCCTGGGTGGCTCAGTCGGTTAAGTGTCTGACTTCCGGTAAGGTCATGATTTCACAGTTTGTGAGTTCAAGTACCGTGTTGGGCTGTGTACTGACAGCTCAGAGCCTGGAGTCTGCTTCAGATTCTGTGTCTCCTTCTGTCTCTGCCCCTCCCCCACTGATAATCTCTCATAGAGAGAGCTCTATGTCTCAAAAATAAATACATGTAAAACAAATCTTAAAAATCTAAAAAAAATGACTTTTAACAAAAGCCTCCACCAACTACTGTACTAAGTCCTATAACGGATTTTTGCTGAAAAGAGTGAAAGCAGTGTCTTACTTTTAGCAGACGCACAAGAGAACCGCATTGGCCAGATTTACCTTGTAAGATTCCTGGCTTGTACAATGACACGTTCTCAACTCTGAGTTCTCCTGGTTTAATGTACGCAGGAATTCTTTCTAATTTTTTATGTTAATTTATATTTGAGACAGAAAGACGACGGAGCAAGCAGGGGAAGGTACAGAGAGAGAGGGAGACACAGAATGTGAAGCAGGCTCCGAGCGCTGAGCTGTCAGCACAGAACCCGACGTGGCCATGATCCCCGAGATCATGACCTGAGCCGAAGTGGGATGCTTACCCGACTGAGCCACCCAGGCGCCCCTGGATGAATTCTAAATTCCACTTTGAAAAGCAGGAGGGCTTTCCTTTCTGGGGTGCGTATGACATGCTGGGGCTCACGACGACAGGGCCGGCTAATTTAATATACATACACATGAGTGTAAAGTGAAACCACAGTTTGCTACACTTATTACGACGCTCTTCTCTGTCGGCCTCTGTTTTAGATTTCCTCGCACTGGGGCCAGGATGCTAATTTGTCCAACAGAAAATCCGTAAAGCTGTTTTGTAGGAGGAGAGGAGCTTATCCCCCTTTGAGACTCAGAGCTTCCCCTAAGCACTTGCACCAATAAGTGGTGGGGGGGGGGCGGTGGGGGAGGCTGAAAAGAAAGGCGGAATGTGGGCAAGAGGGAATAAAGGGGAACAAGAAAAAAGAGTCAGACAAAAGGAAGAGTGATTAGAGGAGGGAGCGGGCAGGAAGTTGCAGAGACAAGGGGAGTGTCAAGTTGCAGAGGGAGGCAAAGCTGTATTTTGGAGAAACAGCGAATATCCACTACTGCCTTGCTGGCATCACGGCAAAGAAAACACAAATATTTCAGTATCGGTGGTGTTTTTAAAAGCCCAGGGAAGGAGCTCAAGCAGCACATTTATTCGACTTACTTTCTGGCTTGTTCACGGGCTGCTTTAGTACAAATTGTTTTAGGGGCAACGAATATAACAAACGTCTCTCTTTGTTGACGCTCTTTGTTTGTAAACACGCGTAACAATAAAATTCTCCCTTGACACGTACCTGCACTTGCTCTGCCGTCTTCCCTCAAAGTAATGGTGCTAAATGAAGAACAGTTTATACTTCCGAGAAAAAAAGAAATGAACGGCACAAGATGTTTTTAAAGAACACTTTGCCAATTTTTTTAGTATAAATTTTTCTGAGTATTAACTCCCTTCCCTTACCATCTTGGCATGGAATAAAATGTCACATGTAAGGAGTGGATGTTTCTTCATTTGGTAAAATCCACTTCCCAGGGTGACTGTGAAAGAGGGGAGCATCCTTACTGAGCCATTTCCCAAGGCTGTTCTCCCCCCCCACCTCCCCCTCAACATCCATCTTGAGTGAAATCTGAAGGCTGGATTTCTTGGGCCGGTGAGGATAGATGGAGTGTGCGCAGCGCCCGAGAGAGGGGGTGTGGGTAGGGAAGTGAGCTCAAGGCCAAGTACTGCCTGTGCACACAAGCTTGGTCCCGCCGCTGGCAGAGGGGAATGAGCTGAATTCTACAGCCACGTTATCTGGACAAAACTGCTGCCTGTCCTCTGACAAAGGGTCTCCTTGACCGAAACTTGCCTCAGCTTCCACTGAGCCCCCCTCCCCTTCCCATCCATGGGCTCACCTTCCGTACCTGACTAAATTCCTCATCCCCTGACTTTGATATAGGAGCCCTTGGCCTGCCTTCAGCAAGAACCCTGTTAAGTCACTTTAGCAAGAATCTTCCTACCCTTGGTGTCCCCTGGTAGTAATTTTCCATCCACAACCCCAGCGCCCCCACCCCCAACCTACTTCTTGGCTGTAAATCCCTACTTGTTCCAGTTGTATTTAGGGCTGAAGCCGATCCGTCTCTGCAGTAACTTGATACCCAGGGCAGGAGTCTGAATAAAGTCTTCCTTATCCTTTTAACAAGTGTCAGAATACTTGTTTTCTTTAACATCAGCTGTTATGTGGTCCGGACTTTGGATTTCAGGTAAGGAACTAGAAAGGCATGCACCACTGCACAGGAGTGACAGGCATGGCAGGGGGTCAAGATGTCACCTGGGTGTGACTTCCGGCAACCGGAAGAGGATGAGCTTAGGCCAGAAAGAAGGGTGATCAAGGCAAAGGGTGCCTGAGAAAAGGTTCTTATAGATCCCACAGGCTTGCAGCTTCTGACCTCAACGGCTGTCTGCTTTCTGATGCCCAGAGATGATGTGGCTAAAGGATCAGTTTGTATCTGGAAGACAGGGGTCTGAAATCTAAGAGGAAGCTTCAACAACAAAGACCTGAAACCTATGAAGGAGGGGACAGGAGGAGTTAGCAACGTGATGATGAGTTTGGAAAATAAATACACTCTAAGGGGAATGAATCCTTCTGAATATTTCTTGTCTTAAGTCCTGCTCCCCCACCATGAACGAGAAAGACGTGGAGGTTGGCTGAGAATAACACTGCTCTGCTGAGCTATTCTAAACGTGAAATATGCAACAAAATGCCTGGGTTTCATGTGACAATATCCAGGACACAGGAAGTAGTGAAAAATTATCATATAATCCAAGTCAGTTCAATTAATTAGCCTCTCCTTTAATATGACCGAAGCCAAGATAAATTTCCAATGCACAGTTTCTTTGAGCGTCAGTTCCTTTTTTTTTTCTTGTAAATGATGAGGAAAATGGTCTAAGCAACCAAGAACCAATTCGAATTTCACTCTCAATCTACTTGCATCTAAATATGGTCTTCTCCTGCAACAGAATTCTTTGGCTATCTTAGGGGTCTACAGAGAGTCAGTCAAATCCATATATTTAACGAAATATCCTACAATTCCTTCTGGAGTGAATTCTGTCGGAGCATTATCCTATGAGGTTTCTTTGCAATCGTTACTCCACAAGCAAAATGCATATTCTCATCCTAAGTTTGCAATGTCAAAAATATTTACTCAACACCTTTGCTTCATGGCAAAAAATGAACAAAACAGGAGTAAAAACACTTCTCCCCTTTAGATAAATAATACTTAGCTAATATTTATTAAGAAAACAACCACAGAACCTTGAATAGGATGTTCTATCTCTATCTAACTCTTTAGTCCTTAAAAAAAAAAAAAGTCAACTATTATTCCCCCAAATCATTATTTTTCCTTTAATGCTTACAGATCCTTTTTCCTCCCAGAACCTAACCCACCCTAGTGCCCCGCGTCTTTTGTCCACATCCCCATGGCTCCTCATCCTTTCGTGCTGACAGAGAGATAACCAGAGTGGCCAGGTAGCTACAGATAGACACCCCCAGGGATCAATTTATCTTTGGCAAGAGAATTGACTAATAGGGTTTCTTCTGTCTCTAATTTCTGTGATTTCCCTTTGTCAGGGGGATTCCCATACCAATTCTTTCCTAGCTGTCAAAAGCACCTGCTCTCACTCCTCAGCTCAGGACGAGTCGAGCTCTCCTCCAGCTGTCTGATCTCGTCCCTGGTCACAGCACATCCCTCCTCCAGGAAGCCACATCTGCAGAGGCTCCAGCACGCAGAGACTTCTGGTCACCCTCGGCCCTTAGCTGACCACAGAGGGAGTAAGAGCAGCCGCCCCCTCATCAGCCTCCTCCATGCTCTGGGGGCCAAACGAGAAGAGGTTTGGGATGAGGTCAGGAAGGCAGAGAGGGCATGCAGAGGAGACTTTCCAGAAGATTTTACTAAATTATTCTGGGATGTCAGCCAAAGGCCGGGTTAACCTCAGTTGCGTCACTAGTAAATGGATCACCCTCCTGCTGAAATGGGAAAGCAAGATGTGGCCTCGGTTACAATTTGGGAAACTGGGGAGTTTGGTGAGCTGCATAAATTCTCGCAGTTGGGAGACAAAACTAAATACTAATTCTGAATACCTTTCCCTCTACTGGTACATTTTTCACATGTAGCTCAAAGTGTTTGTCTTGCTATTATCAAAACTAGGTACAAGGATGTGCCTGGGTGACTCAGTCGGTTCAATGTCTGACTTTGGCTCAGGCTCAGGTCATAATCTTGCGGTTGGACTTTGTGCTGACAACTCAGAGCCTGAAGCCTGCTTCAGATTCTGTGTCTCCCTCGCTCTCTGCCCAACTCCTGCTTGCACTCTGTCTCTGTCTCTCTCTCAAAAATAAATATTAAAAAATCATTTAAAAAAAAACCCAGGTACAAGTGCAGTTTATATATAACAGAACATGTATGCCGTTATTATATGTCATTTATTAGCTCAATCCAAAATATAAGCATTTATTGTACACTGTCTCATTGCTCGGTTCTACACCAGCATCTGGGGATGAAACAGGAAGCAGAGGGACATGGTACCTGTCCTCAGGGAGTTTCCGGTCAACAGTGATTCTTTCATACAAATCCTCCCTTTCCTTCTCTTTACCTTCAGTCCTCTTGAGCCTTAAGTAGCTCTTGGGAGAATTCTTGCTCTAGTTCTTTTTTAGAAGAAGCTAACGCACATCAGTACTGCCTGTAGGCCAAGCAATCTGGTAAGACTTTTTACACACATCATCTAATTGACTTTGCTCAACAACCTTTTGAAGTAGGGTACTATTAGTTACCCCACTTACAGATGAGGAAACGAAGACACGAAGAGATAAAGAAAGCCATCTAAGGCCACAGAACTGGTCAGTGGAGAAGTGGAACACGGGAGGCAGTCTGGCTCCAGAGCTAGACTCTCCCCACCATACAACCTGGATACACAAAACTCTTAGGGAGTTCTCCGTCATTCAGGTTCTCCTTCCTACACCTTACACTCGCGGATCACACATACACAAAGCATAGCCTTCTTGACGCTATTTCCTCCTTGATACCTTCATGGGCTCTTTACTAATTACTGAATTATATACAAAAGTCTCACACTAGCATCAAAAGCACTGTTCGGTCTTTAACATAACTTGACAGTCCTTGGAGACTCAGGAGATTTAACAATTCACTTTCCCCTCAAACAGCCAGCTTCCCCTTGCTCCAATTTTTGTCCCCTTCTTATGTTCTTCTCTTTCCCTGAATTGCCCTGCTAGCCTCCAGAATATGCCATCTTTACCTTAGACCTTTGGAATTAAAGTCCCAATGGATGCTATATTTTCCTGCTTAGAATCTCCAAAGGCTTTGTAAGTGCCTAGTAATGCATGTGCCTTCTGCCAAGTACTCAGGTATTTGTTGAGTCCCAGGGGAAGCACTGTGTTAGAATGCAGAGGTGGGCTCCGGCATCAGATTGGCCTGAGATTGATTCCATCTCTTGGAATTTTTAGCTGTGGGATCGTGGGTAAGTTACAGTATGTCTCTCCTTGCTCAAAACCCTTCTGTGGCTTCCTATTGCTGTTTGGGAGAAGGGAGACTTCTGGAAATCAACATAATTATAAAAAATTCAAATTCCTTTAAAATCTAAACTGCAAAACCTGACTCTTCTCCCCAACTTTATTTCAAAGTCATCCAATCTTCCTCCCTCCCTCCCTCCCTCCCTCCCTCCCTCCCTCCCTTCCTTCCTTCCTTCCTTCCTTCCTTCCTTCCTTCCTTCCTTCCTTCTCTCTCTCTCTCTCTTTATTTTTGAGAGAGAGACAGAGTACGAGTGGGAGAGGAACAGAGAGAGAAGGAGACACAGAATCTGAAGCAGGCTCCAGGCTCTGAGTTGTCAACACAAAGCCTGACGCAGGGCTTGAACTCACAAATGGGGAGATCACGACCTGAGCCAGAGTTGGACGCTTAACCAACTGAGCCACCCAGGTGCCCCAAAAGTCATTAAGTCTTCTTGACCATTAAGTTACCTTTCTGTGACCTTCTTTCGGTTTCTAAAGTGCTCTGACAAGCTACTGCCTTCCTCAGGGAAGGACTGGGTCCTCCTTCTACCTAACCTCTCCTGTTGGGTCATCTGACTCATTTGTTCTGATCCCTCAAGTCCCAGCTTTATATCTGTCCATTTTGCACACAAGACTTCCTTGACCATCCGTTCCAGAGAGGTCCCTCTCTCCTCCACCCTGGATAATACCTCTCACTTCCTTTCCTTATGTGTGGTATGATTTCATGTTTGTGGTTTATTATAGAAGGTCTATTTCTCCTGCTACACTTGTAAGGCCCCATAAGGACAGGAGACATATCTGGCTCATCATGCCATCTTCCATGCTCTGCACTACAGCACGCATAGATGCTCAAGGCAGACAAAGAGTTATGTTTCTATGCGCCTCCATTTTCTCATTTATACAACACGGAGAGCAATAACCCAGGCTCCTTGCTTTTAAGAGGACAAGCACAGAGTCTGAACAAAGTAGGTACCCGATAATTATTAGTTACCCCCATTTCCACTTCCAAACCACAGTTCCCCCAGGGGAACGGCCCTCTCTCTGCACCCTCCACACAACTCAGCCCAGTGCTTTGGGTATCTTGCGGACCCATCAATGTTTGCTTTAATTGAATTAAGTGTGCCATGTGAAATCACTGCTTGTCATTTTTGGCCAAAGTTGCTCGATTTGACTCACACACAGAGATTTGCTTCTTCACAATCATAGCACAGGACATTCACTCGCACTTTCCTGTCGTGGTCCAGTTAAGTGAGTGCACACACGTAGGAGTGTACAGTCATACTCTGGCCTCACCAGGTTCTCTTGCTTTCATGCATTGTGAAGAATTTTCCTTGGGACATTTTCTTCCTAATTACAATTTAAAAATCATAAATATATATATTACCATACATTTACATGACTTGATTTATATATACATATACAAATACATGATTTTTTGTGACACAGACAAGCAAACAATGAAAATATTTGGATTAAAGAATAAATGGCGCTTATATCCAAATTCAACATTTAACTGTTGAACAAAGACAGTTTGAGAATTTTTGCAAAGTAGATCAAGTGCAGGCTTTCCTCAACGAGCACACAATTGTTTTAATCTTTCTGTATGGATCATTAGCAAGCTGTCTGGGAAACAGAGGGGGTGCTAAACGAAAAATGTGTTAAGAGGTGGGGCGACTATTTAACTTAATGACCAAACCAAGACATTTTGAAGAGGGAATGGAGGCATTGATTGTGTTGGGACAACAGACATAAACCTGCATTATTCCAGGATTGAGGTCTCGTGGTCTGGATTCATCAAAAACCCACTTCTCAACAACCACCACCAACAAAAACAAAGGTTTTTGTTTTTCCTGTCAATCCACCTGTGTCTGGCATTTTCAACTATTATTGTCTTTATTTATTTTTAATAATACAATATTGGGATATCATTCCACATAATATAATAGCAGCATAATATCTGATTCACCCACGGCGAGGTTCCCAGGAAAAAAATAAATAATAAGGACCCAAAACCCGCCAGAACGCAGTGGAAGAGAGGATGCAAAGCCCACGTGTGCAGAGTCGGAGCACTGACTCTGGTTCAGCCACTCCCTGGTCTAGGCTGTTGCCAAGACGGGGCTCTGGGACTCCCAACATCATTGTCTTTATTGTCTATTGAACAAATCTTCGCTTCTGTCTGAATTTGTATTTTCCGAACATGTCGGCTCATTACATTTATTGCATTCTAAATGATATTTAAAATTGAGGTAAATAATTTAAAGAGAAACCATCAAGGGCTTGAAATGAATATCTTTAAATATAATGCAATCAGGTAGCTATTTTTGCCATGTTTGGTGACATTACTGTGGTGATACGGAGTAACTGCTGACAATTAGTCAGAAGATGGAGCAGAGGTCTTGTAAGAAAATTACTCCCAGGTGACAAAATATTGAAAATTCAATTATACTCTGTTTATTATAGGCTTATATTAGCAACTATATTCCTAATAAAGACCTTGATGATAAACAAATTAATGGGAACACAGGGGAGTACTTTGAGAAGTATTTTTTTCTCCCACTAGTATTCTACAATATTGATTTCTAAAGTGCTCCAAATGATGCAGCAGAGCTTGCTCGAGGAAATTCTTAACATAAATTATATAAGAACATATGACATATTAGAGTACTCGTGATTATGAAAATAACTTTAATATAGAACGACAATGTACAATAAGTTTACTCTTTAAAATTTCAAGTCCTGCAAGTGGATAAATTGTGTAGAAAAGAAAACCTAGTGAAGGCAAATAAGATACAAACACAATAAGGGATTCACAAATGGTCTGAATTCTAATTAAAACAGTATGTCACGGAAGTCAAGGCACTCATTCTCCGTTTTTACACGTGTGGTTTGAAAAACACCCGTATAAATACCAGAAAACTCTTTATAGTAAAGTATTTTTACAGGCCAGAGTATATGAATATCCATTTTCATACCTGCATAGAGCTACATTTTTCTATTTGTTCCTCCCAATAATTTTCTGACATTATGTCTGGTTCAAATGGACACTTCATTCATTCATTCATTCTTTGCAAAACTTGAAGTGGGCATCTGTTTTGGGTGTACTTCTCTGGCTACACAATCCATGGAAGGGATTTAGAAGATTAGTTCCTCTTCGTAGACATATATGACCCAGCGTAGGAAACTAAGACACACAGATAATCTCAAAAGACTGTAGTGGAGCCTGCATGTCACGGAAGAACTAGAGAGAACGGACACCATGGGAGTTTAGAGGCAAGCTGGTCAGTTAGCCTTCGGTTTATAAGGATGACTAAAAGCAAGAGGTACTTAAACGGAGCCTTGAAAACAGGCAGGGATTTTGATCAGTAAAGGGTAGCTGGGAGGGTTTTGCAGATTCTCAGCATGCCCTGAACAAGGCAAAGAGGCAAGAAAGCACATGGCTTCATGAAAGAAAAGTCCATTATAATGTTTTCACAAGGAATCTCAAGGAAAGAAGAAGATAAGATTATTTGCTGTTTAAATAACACAAAAGATAAGCTTAGAGAATTTAAGTCTTCCTAAGAAGGTTGATTCAATTTTCTCGACTACTTTCTCTGGTGAACAGACATTTTCCGGAGGCAGGAATCAAGAGAACTTGGAGGGGAAAAAAAAAAATCAAGATTTCTGCTTGTGCCAAAGAACAAAAGAAAAGCAGAAATTTGAATGCAGCAATATACATGCTCCCTATATATCAATAGCTTTGAAATAAATAAATAGTTTGAATTTGATGAAAGGGTATTGAAGGGGAAAGATTTCAAGTAGAGAAGTAAGACCAAGTAATAAGCTTAAAATTTTGGAAATGATTTTGAAATGGTATGTGGGGATAAAAAAATAGACATCTGAGCTCCACTTAGGCAAACTGTTTCCATTGCCATTATGAAAAATATATAATTCATGGCATGTGAGTTCATAAAGTTAAAAAATATTATCGCGGTTTATGTTTGCAAATTCTTTTAAAATTCCCCATTGTGAAAAAGAGGATGTTTTTGTGACTTTAGATGGCAACACAATTTTAAGTAGGAAGAGAAGAAAAAGGGTACCAAAGAAGCATCAGGAAGTCAGCAAAGAAAAAGCAGAATTCAAAATCAAATGTAATTCAGGGGCACGTGGGTCGCTCAGTCAGTTAAGGACCTAAGTCTTGATTTCAGCTCAGGTCATGATCTCATGGGTCATGATGTAGAGCCCCGTGCTGGCTCTGTACCAACAATGTGAAGCCTGCTTGCGATTCTCTCTCTTTGTCCCTCCTCTGCTTGTACTCTCTCTCTCTCAAAAATAAGTAAACATTAACATATATATTAACAATATGTCCAATATTAACATGTATATAAAATTGAGATTCAGACTGTGAAACAAAAAAGATTTGGAAACACCATTAGTAAAAAACAAAACAAAACAAAACATTTTGCTAAAAGGATAACCTTTAGGAGAAAAAAGGGATATCTGGACAATGTCTTGCCCAAAATAATGGGAAATTAATACGGAAGTATTACAAGAGACAAACATGACTAAGCAGGTCTGAAATGCACAAATACTCTAGCTCTCGGTCAACTCATTTCTAAAATACTATGCAGTGCACTCTGGTAGGTCTTCAGCTTTATAGTTTTAGCTTTATAGTCTATAGCTTTATAGTCCCTGAAGGGACAGGAGAATGCCTTCGCTGTATTCGTCGAATAAATAATGAAAAGCAAAGGACTAAAACCACAGACAACGATGTTTTCACAAAGTGGAGGAATCGAAGATCAACTTCAGACTTGTTGTAGAACTGAAACCAGAGAACCCAAGAGAGGAGCGCACGAGACATCCTCTCAATGGGGAAGTCAGGATGCTAGAAGCTCCCAGCCATGATTCCAGAAAGCTGGCCAGAAGCAGTGCCCTTCGAGCAATGCTCCCGACATTTCCAGGAAAAGGCTGATAAACCTGTCCAGGAAGGTGGGGGTCAAATGAGAGCTGGAGTGGGTTTGCCTGTTGGGCGCTCTCCATAACTGAGCAGGGCTTTTCGGTCTGAACTTTGAAGACACAAAGAAAAATAAAACCTCCCCTCCAGGAAGTGAGAAAGCTACTCAGAGTGAGGGATGTTACCCTCCTTTACAGGGAGTGGTGGCCTAAGAGGTGATGGGTATCTAACATTGCCAGCACCCCCAACATGGAAAGTGACGTGCTGATTTAATAATCAATGAGGCAAGTAATTAGGAGATTTGGTCCACGTTCGTGTTACTTCCAAATGCCTTATTGTTTCCTTCAGCGTGGCACAGAACATCACTATTTATTATGTGCAATTGGAAGGCCTTGTATTTTTAGGTACTCTAATAACAGGAGCTATGTTAAAATGCATCACAAATGCTTACAGTCTTTCGCATGTCTCTTGCGTGTTTTACTACTAAAAAAAACCCCACTCCTGTTTTATTGATCAAATATCCGTTGGCAAGCAAAATACTCTTGGAAGAACATATTTTCCAGGGGAATTATGGAAGAAATAGAAATAATTAAAATACGTTTAAAGCATAATAAAACAATTTGAAGTTATTAATGATGAAAACTGCTCTGTCGAGTATTCCTTAAAATTTTGTAAAGATGTCAGTGTCATGCTTAATACAGAAAATATGCAAAGTATAGTTAAAAGACTCCTGGTTTATGTTTTTCATAACATAATGAATCTGTTGACAGTATGTATATTGCTGTTATTTATAATCCCGTGCTGACAAGAAAATGTCACCAATTACTGGCTACAATGACAGAACACAATTTATTCCTAATGATTTATACCCATTAGGAAAAAAACAAGTAGGCTACTAAAAGACAGTCTCCATTCTGTCCCGCAGTAGCGATTTTCTAACTGGAAGTATATTTGCAAAATGTAACAAGTTATTTCTGTTAATGAGTATTTGCATAATTTACATAGATAACACCTTTAACTACAAACCGAAATAAAATACTCTCAACTACACTATTTAAAACAGATATAAGTAAAATATTATGTTTGTGGGGCAGTCTTTCATCAATGCACATATTGTATTCACATTAAAAAACTTTTTTAATGTTTATTTATTTTTGAGAGAGAGAGAGACAGACAGACAGACAGACAGACAAACAGAGCACAAGCGGGGGAAGGCAGAGACAGAGGGAGACACAGAATCCAAAGCAAGCCCCAGGTTCGGAGCTGTTAGCAGAGAGCCTGATGTGGGGGCTCGAACTCACGGACTTAAACATCATGACCTGAGCTGACGTTGGATGCCCGACCGACTGAGCCACTCAGGCGCCCCTGTATTTGCTTTTAAAGCTAGATCTCTTGAAAGACGTGCTGACTTTTTGAGTGTGGGAAAGAAGATCTGAAAAAGTCCTAAGTCAGCCCTTCAGATATTTACTGCTCATCCTGGCTTATTAGGAACTGCGGGTTGAAAGAAACATGTATTTGAAACCCCAGTTACAAAGAAATTCTGAGACGACACAAGAGAAGAAAAAGCAGGAGAGGATCTTATGGATAATTAAGAGGAGGGAGGGTCAATGGCATGTTACAATACAATGCCACGAGATTAGTAAGAATTAGCCAATGTGAGAGGAAAGTTATAAGAAAGTTCTGATCCAGTAATCCATAGTAGGAAATTACTTCTAGGAAATAAGTGTTTTATGCAAGATTCTAAAGAAACCCAAAATTGACTTAAAAATGAATTGATGCAAGGATTACAAAGATATTAATGTGGAAGGGGAAAGAATGGATCTCCTCAATGGGTAGAAGAACATCATGGTGACACTTAGGTCAGAGTTGAATAAAAGTGCCCTTTAAGGGATGTAACCACTGAAAACATAAGTTTGAGGATAGCTAACATGCTTTTTAGCATTGTTTGTACATATCATAGGTACTAAAAAGAACCTCAAGACAGAAATATGACGTTGCTGCCTTTAAAAAAGCAAGAGAAAGAGTGTGTGTGTATGTGTGTGTGTGCACACGCACAGGCGCGCACGTGCAGAAACTAAGGAGACGTGATTAATTAGGAACATTCAGTGAATAATGAAAATGATTAGGGCTAGGGTTAGGATCCGTTTATCAAAAAATGAATATTGGGTCTTATTAGTTTTGAGAAAAGAAAGACAGTCTTGTTTCTCAAGTATAAGAAGGATTATGACGTGAAGCTGAGTACCAACATTTTTCTATGGCTATCCAGGAACTTAGGATAAAAATCAGGGAAAAAATTTCCAGGTAAACACAGAAAGGGGTAAATTTAGGAAACCTGTGATATCTAGTTCAGGCATGTCTCTCTCTAAGGTGCCTGACAGAGAACAGAACCAAAGTCTCCTAAGGTCTCCGTCAGACTTATGATTATGATATTCAATTACTCGACAGGTCCGTTTGCAACACAAAGCAGAATTGATTTGCACAGATCATTTCCTCTCGAAACAGGCTGATGATCACAGGAACACGCATCCAGTGCAATAGTGTCCTGAGCCACAGTGTGTTTTGAGAGTCTATAGTATCTTAAGAAAGACACAGATAATAAGTACCTGGGGAAATGTGGGGTAGGAATGATCATATATGGCAACCAAATATGACCATAGTCAAAACAAACTGTATCTTTTCCTTTATAAAGTACATGAAAGAGGAATAATAAAAGGGTGCCTGGTTTTTGTTCATTTAAATGAGCCGCTTATCATTTAAAAAAAGATATACTGAAATATTTAGGTCATCTCAGTTATTTTTATATTCACCAATAAACATTAAGCGCCCACGTGCTAGGTATGGCAAGATATTTAAAAATATTTTTTCCTTGAATATCACTATGAAGCAAATTCTCTAAACCTATTAAATAGCATAGAATTCTTAATGTTTATTTAGAAAAGATTCAGCACCGAAACAGATTTATTTTAGGAACCTGAAATGACGGAGTAAGATAGATGGAATGGTAGTCAAAACAAAAGATAACAGAACTTTGTAGGCAATAATGCATATTGTATTAGTTCAAGGGCCACATTTTCATTCTCTGGGGACAGAATACTTCTAAGAGACAGTCACACAAGCAAAGGAAGCTTGGATTATGTTTGACTGATGCAAATAATAAGTCTAATTTTTCTTGTTACTTCGGGTGGTTTGATAGATTTTGATGCTTCATATCATCACTTTGCTAGACCTATCCTAACCCAATATGATGACTTCTGTCCCTTGTGGGACATCCTCAAGAGAAAACTTTGCAATATTATCTTTGTAACATTAACCAAAGATTTAAAAAAATCCCTATTTTTAAAACTATTTAATAAGAAGACACGGTTTGCAGAAACTCAGACCCAAAGACACTGACGGGGTGAAAGGGCCAAGGTCAAGGAATGACTTAATTATAGAGCCAGAATAAGAAATCAGATCTCTGCACTTCTAATCAAGTGTCATTATCACCGTGCCTATGAAACTCTCATCTAAGTATAGTAGATTTACATCTTAAACTAAGGAGTGTGAAATAAATCCAACTATACAGAAGCTTATGGTGACAAGGACGACATTTACACTGGCAAGGATTGTTACTTCTCTTTGAAAAGTACGTGATCTGAGGGACCTACCCTCTACCACTGTCTGGTACTGATAGATTCCACACAAGAATAAGCAGGGTGTTACTAGGGGTTTGGGAATCAAACAGTGGCTTTAATCTTGGCTTTGTCGTTCAGTATCTGTGAAACCTTAGCAAGATATCTGGATTGGCTAAGCCTTAATTTTCTTTCCATGGTAAAATAGGGATAATACTACTAAACTAAGACAGTAGTAGAGTGAATATAATAGGTGCTCAATAAAAATCAAATATCTCTCCCTGCCTCTGCCTATATCTCTATCAAACTTCTACGCTGCCATTTAGATTCTCACATAATGGCTTTTCTAAAGAACAATAACAATACTCATACACAAAATCCTTAGCAATTATCACTGGAAATGTCACAATGTTTCTGTGCAGTAATGGCACTTTCTATGGAAGTCAAAGGATTTTGTAGCGAATACAAACTGTTCCAGAAAGGAATAACGTCTATTTAATAGCAGAACCAGAAATGTTGGAGGTAAGAGCATTGTTGCGGCTGAGAATTTCTAATTCAAATAGAATATGAAATGTACATCAAGGAAAGGGTCAACTTAAACTCTCACTCTTTCTGATATTTCTTGAGGAGAAGAAATCTTACCTGACAGCTATCAACCATCAAATACATTCAGTACAAACTATCTGAAATATGGGGAGAGTACCCCAAACTCATGGGTATATATCATCAATATTCTTATCCCTTAAAGTACAAACATTCACCTCCATGTAGATCCCTTTTCAGTAGTTTTTATCCTTCTAGAAATCAATCTTGGAAGAGATAGGTACAAAATATGACAACACTTTAAAGAAATGCCATAGCCCATGTTCCCCTTCTGGCCTTGTGTGTCAATCTCTTAATATTTTGAGAAAAAATAATAAGTACACTCAGTGTGCTAATGGTGAAACCAGGAAGTTAACATCTAGACCCTTAAAAGATGCAAATGTGAACAGTGAGAACCAATGGAATATAAATCCTTTGTCTTTACAGCATTGAGGGGCCCACTGGCCAAGTGTCTTTACCAACGTATCTCCAGAACTCAATAACCTTGATTTAAAATCTATCAGATTGAGACCCACGGGTGGAAGCGGAATCTGGTTCACTGTGAGTGACCTGCAGCTTCCTTCTTTGCATCACTCTGACACATCCAGGGGTCCTCCAGGGGTTCCCACAGAAAACGTATCAGTTGCTGAACTCTCATGATGGCTAAGGTGAAGATAAATACCAAATCAAGGGTGCAGGAAATCTATCTCATGGGGGGACTGCTCACACATTTGGAAGGAAGCAACTAAAATGTGCGAGGAGAAAATATTCTCAGACTCTGCTCTTGAGGTGCTGGACTGCCTCCTCTAGTAGCAAACCAGGGTGCATCAGTAGAATATTGTGATGCCACGTTCTTGCAGGAGACCGACCCATCCCTGAAGGTGCTGGCTGAGGCATGGCTCAGGAAATATGGAGAAATCACTTTCTCTTTGAGTCTGGACAAGATCTACTACTATTCACTGTCCATCTTGTTTTCTTATAAGACCATTTCATCATCCCTTACATTCACATTTAATTTTAGTATTCAAGAGCATCTTTTACAGGGTCACCTGGATGGCTCAGTCGGTTAAGCGTCCGACTTCGGCTCTGGTCATGATCTCACGGTCCGTGGGTTCGAGCCCTGTGTCGGGTTCTGTGCTGACAGCTCAGAGCCTGGAGCCTGTTTCAGATTCTGTGTCTCCCTCTCTCTCTCTGGCCCTCCCCTGCTCACACTGTCTCTATGTCTCTCTCAAAAATAAATTAAAAATTTTAAAAAGAGCATCTTTTACATACTGTTTACTGTTTCCCAAACCTCAGCGTGAACTCTTCTGCACTAGGATTTTATGTGATCGTGTAGATGAAGGTCTATTTTATTGATATTTCTATGGCCTTTCCCTTTTTTGTATGATGGCAACATTCTTCCAGGTTCTGTGCGTATATGTTTGGCCCCTTATCTTCCTTTCTCATCTTGCAAACCCCGTCAATAGCACTGTGACTTGTTCCTTCCTCCCTGTTCACAATAAGCCACTGCTACTTCACAGGGGACCCTGGCTTCATCAGTTCCAAGCTTGCCTTGAAATAATCTGTCCATCATGTCTCAACTCCGCTTCAGGACATGGGTAGGACAGACCCTATCCACAGTGACAAGCTCAGACCTTCAGCCTGACATTTACAGTTCTTCATAAATCGATTCTGTTTCACTGTCAACCTTAATCTCCACTGCTTCCCAGGAGGATCCTTCTAGATGGGGTGGACTCTCCATGATTCCCCTTATTGCTTCCAAGCATTTCCTCACGCTGTCCCAACTGTAAGCATGTACCCTTCTGGTACACTTAAACATAGTTTACCACCTTCCAAGACCGGCTGAAATTCTAAAGTTTCTGCAAAATCCTTTTCCAAATCTTGACTGCTTACCTCTTCTCAATGTGCAGTTGAGCTTCAATGTATTACCTCTAGCTGCTTTGCCTTCTAATGGTTTCCTCTTTGTAAAGCCCTGTATCTCCAAGTCTATTAGCTTGAAAGCAAAAGATATAATTTATTCCCCCTAAATATCTCTCAAAATATTTGATACAAGGATGTTCGCAGAATACAATAAATCCTAACTTTTTGCAGGATGAATGCTTTATTTTTTAATGAAAAATAGATCTCAGTAACTGCTTGCGACATTATATATGACTTCCATAAGCCTATTTTATTCTGTTTTTCTACTGCTACATGTTTTGCAATACCTCAAGGTTACACATTACACTGCTAGTAGCTAACTGTGTATTCCTGAAAATGTTGCTTTTTAGTTAGCAGCCTAGATGTCCCAAAACACTACCAAACCTGTATTTAGTATCTAAAAGCTACTATTTATATAAGGTAGTTCCTAAATTTTTTCCTATTTCGTTGCAAAGATTTAGCAGTATAATTTTTCATTGACGTCTCAGCGCCAAAAATATTAGTATATACTTATTAGACATTATGAAGCTTTCCTTAATTAGTTTAAACGAAATTCACAAAAATGAACTGTGTGAAGAAAATCACTTGAAATCCCTACACATAGACTATATTAAACAGTATTTAGATAGATTAAATGTAAATAAAAAGAAATATTTTAAGAAGGAAGAAAACAGAAACAATAATTTGCTCTACGGGTAAAGCCAACCTTTCTAATAATGCACGCGTGCATTTACACACACACACACACACACACACACACACACACACACACGTAGATAATATAACTGACTTGACCGTATTTTAAAAGGTTTCTTTAAAAATTCTTTATGGAAACAATATCTCAGAATGAAACTAAACACAATATTTGCAAAAGATTAAGATCTAAATATTTCAAAAGAGACAAAATTATGAAGGTTTTTAAAAGTGTAAGAAAGCACTTGCAATTTGGTAAGTAAAAAAAATATCATATCTACCTCTCTCTATCTTCTGCATCTTTCCCATCAGGCTAAGGATTGATGAAAAAAGATTTACCTCTTCCTGCTACATCACCTTTTTAAATTTACTTGACAAGGAGGCAGAAACTTGGTAGAAATGAATCTGCTTCTCTGAGCTGGGGCAGATGCAGATTTTCTTGGCACTTAGAATCTCTAATGAAGAGCGTGCAGCTATTTAATCAAGGCAGTGTCTTGCTAGACCCGAGGACCTTGCATTTGACCCACAGAGTTGGCATCTCTATTCATCATTCTTGTGAAGCTTAACTACGTCTCTACAAGCAGAAGGCCCCCATGTAAGAAGCTTCTACATATCAGGTCCTCCCACAACCAAACCTGTCTCCCCAAGGCTTCATGTACACACGGGGGGCGCGGGGGGGGGGAGCCAGTGTTAGTTCCCTGGTGTCCCTGAATCCTATTCTCCCTTCATTTAATATCCCTTTCTTCATATACCCCAACAGAATAACGGACAAAAGGCATGGACTGGCAATTCACCAAAGAAGAAATACAAACAGAACCAAACCTGTACACAGATACATGAGAAAACATTCAACCCAACAATCAAATGAATATAAATTACAACAACAGTAAGATACTATATTTTATCCATCAAGTTGCCACAATTTTAAAGCATGGCAGCATTTGTTGTCAGTGGCTTGTGGAAAAAGACACTTTTTTTGTACTTCTGGTGGGAGTGTAAATTGATACACGTTGTTTGCAGGGCACTCTGACAGAGCATGGAAAAGTATTATGTTGTAGAAGAATGTCTGAGAACATGGAGTGACTTAAGTAAAAACAAACTGCAGTTTTAATTTTTGTAAAATCCATACACAGAAAAAAATCAAAGTGTAAATGCAAAAATAGAAACTAGTTATTACTAGGTTGCTTCCCTGCCTTGTCCAATGAACATGTAACGTGAAGTAATTAAAATAGACAACTTAAGGGCATGAATTTAAACACTCGGAATATTTTATACTTAAGTTTGTTCGATCTAAAGCTTCATTTTTATCATGTCTGTTATGACCTATCATTTTACTTGGTTACCGAGACAGTAAAATGCAAAGAGTGACTGAGGGTTTAAAAAAATGCTCATGATTATCTGAAGGCTTACACTTTTTAAATAGGTTCATTTGAACAATGAAGATGCACCTAGGAGCACATTTTGTGCCCTACAATCTATACAATGGAACTCCAGTCACAGTAAATGAGACATAGTCCATTAGAAGGGAATGTTTCATACCTGTTTTCGGCAGCAACTGACATTTCATTCAAGCACTCTCAAATCCCCCAGGTCTCTTCAGCTGCTATATGTCAAAATTCTAAGATCTCTTTTTGTGAACTTTAACACCCTTATAAAAACCAGTTGGAAGGGCAAATCTACTTCCTACTGATTACTTTGGTATTAACCAATTAAAGACAAATCAATTATTCAGTTTAGTCTGAATAATCATCTCTCCGAGTCATCATCTTCCAAACTGCAACATGCAAGTAATAACTTCCGCTCTGGCTTTTTACAGTGTGTTTCTCTTTCTCTCGGACATACCTCTTCTGATATGGTTTTTGGGCCCCCTTTTGTGTGTATGTTTTTCAAATCTTTATTTTTGAGACAGAGACAGAGTGTGAACAGAGGAGGAACAGAGAGAAAGGGAGATACAGAATCTGAAGCAGGCTCCAAGCTCTGAGCCATCAGCACAGAGCCTGACGCAGGGCTCAGACTCAATGAACCGTAAGATCACGACCTGAGCCGAAGCTGGACGCTCAACTGACTGAGCCACTCAGGCACCCCAATGTGTGTGTGTGTATGTGTGTGTGTGTGTGTGTGTGTGTGTGTGTTTAAATAAATGTTTGACAATGCCTTCAGAGTATTCACTAATAATCAAATCTGATGATATAATTTTATGTTTATAAACATGTATTTTTTTAAGCAAAGGAAAGGATAAGAAAAAGAAAGAAGTTACCTGTGCATCTGGAGAAGCACTGAGAACAGTCCCATTAGTTCAGGCTCCAAAGTCAGTAACTACCTGTTTTCCACTGGACTCTGGATGTGTGTGTGTGTGTGTGCGCGTGCACATGTGTGTGCACTTACAGTTTTACAGAACAATCCAAAATAAAATATCAATTTTGAATAAGAATGTACTTTCCCCCAAACCTTTTGATGACACGGACTCTCAATTCTGTCAACTATCATCAACTTATACTACACTGACCTACCATTTGCTATGGTTTTAATCAAAACAGGTGGAGACTTGCCTTTTTTAAGTAGACCTTTTCTATAACAAACACTAAACTTTTTATGCACACACAGTTTTAAGATGAAAAGTACTTTAAAAGCTAAAACACGTTGAGGGATTCGCAGTGACATAAATTTATATTTCCAAGGTCCCTTTGCTCTATGTCCCTCAGAGGCCATGTTACTAATGTTCCCTAATCTCTATGTTCCCCTTCTCACTGTTGGATGGTTCCTTCCTTTTCCATATAAAGATGCTGAAATGTGCTCCGATATAAAAATACCTCTGCCTCTGTATATCTCAGGAGTTACCAGCCTACCTCCCTCCGTCTTTGGAAAGAATGATCAATGCTTGTTGGTGCCGTATTTTTTGGTTCTGTTTTTCTCTCTGCAATGCGACCACCATACCCCATACACAGAAGTGAATAACCTCCTATGCGATCCAAAGGGCATCTCTGCACTTGACTCACTAGACTTTCGGAAGTTTAGACCCCCTCTCTCACTTCCTATATCCTCTCTTGCCTCCTGTGAATAGATCTTGATCTTCTCTTTATCTCTGCGGAGGGTCACCCTCTGTTTCTTTCCAGGGTACTCCCTTTACAGCCTTGTGTTAATTTGCTTTTGGGGACAGTTTGGATTCTGCCACATGGCTTTCACTGCAATCATATAGATTATAAGGTAAATCTTTTTAAATAAAATCTAGTGAATTTTTCTACCTCTCTATATAATTGCTTAATAGATTATTGAACTTTGGTGTCCCACAGACGCCTTAAATACAGCCTCTTCATGTCTGAGTTACTACCTACCACGAACAACAGACTTTAGCCTCCAACTTGAATTATACCATTGTGTGGATTGTACTGTTCTTCTATGTTAGAGGGTCTTTTAAATGTCTTCCTCTTCCCTAACCCCAGCACAATGAATACATCTTCACCTCTTGATTCTTTCCATTTCAATCCGTCTTCCTCCCCTGCCGAGTGCATGGCTTAAACTTTCTCGTATTTTCTCACTCTGATAATTATAATACTATCTGATTGGCCCATTTGCTTTCAAGTTCGACCTGCAAGTCCACGGTGTCTTTGCTCAGCAAACACTGTCGCCCCAGGCTCAGGCACTGGGGGAGGTGAGCACAGAGATACAATGGTAAACAGAGCCAAGCCCCTACAGAGCTTACTCCCTGTGGGAGACAGTCGACTTTCTGGACTGTTTTCAGAGTGCCTGCAGAATGTAAATCGGACTGTAATATTACTCTGCATGAAAATCCATCAGAGCCTCCCCATCACCATGATTTCTTAACATGGCCATGTGGCCCTTTGCAGTATGGTTTGGACAGCTTGTGCCACCTCAAATTATCCCTCACCTACCCACATCCTGTGTTCTAGGTACCAGACATCCCATGGCTCTCAGAAGAGTCCGCACAAATTTCACACTTTCTCTTTTGCTGCTCTGTCTACATCTTGGATTTCTATAGGCCTTTTGAGCCCCATGTTCCAATGCCACCTCCTTCTTCCTTTATGAAACATCCTCTTCTCTCCCACCCTTGGTCTCTGCTGCCAACAATCTTCTCTCTGCTGACAGTGACTTAGCCTATTGTGTGCTAATACCATTCAGCACATTTAAATCCAGGGCCTGTTTGCCCACTCAGCCTATGAATCTCTAGAAGTTGTGGATGACTTCTTACTCATTTTTGTTTTTCCGGCACCTGGTACAATACCCAGCATTTATTGCCCACTGACTGAAGATGTGGTTGATAAACTAAATACGAAATCAATTCAAAAAGTCACATCTAAAGTTTATTCAGTTTGCAGTTTCTGTATGACAATATTTACTGTTTCTTTATTTTTGAGAGAGAGAGAGAGAAAGAGAGAGAGAGAGATGGAAAGCAAGCAGGGGAGGGGCAGAGAGAGAGAGGGAGGCAGAATCCAAAGCAGGCTCCATGCTGTCAGCACAGAGCCTGATGTGGGGCTCGAACCCAGGAACCATGAGATGAGGCTCAGGACTTGAGTCGAAACCAAAAGACACTTAACCAACAGAGCCATCCAAGTGCACTGTCTGTGTGACGATATTTAAAGTCAAGGTACTACTGATAAGACACTTTTAATTGCCCTTTTCTCAAGTTCATATGCATGTGTAGGAATTTTAATATGCATTTTAAAAGATTTGCATTTAGGAGCACCTGGGTGGCTCAGTCAGTTAAATGTCTGACTCTTGGTTTGGCTCAGGTCATGATCTCATGGGTTCAAGCCCCATGTCGGGCTCTGTGCTGACAGTGAGGAGCCTGCTTGGGATTCTCTCTCTCCCCCAGTATCTCTGTCCCTCTCATGTCTCTCTCTTTCTCTCAAAATAAATAAATAAACTTAGAAAAAAAAATTTCACATTTAGTTTCTGTACAGTCTATTCATTATGGAAAACTATCTCAAATCCACTGATAAAAACCAAAAAAATTTAACATAGTAAGCCACTGTTCAAACTACTGAGTAAATAATGTTTACGGTCCTCACATTTATACTCATATGTGTGTATAATTTTAATAAACAGAATTATTATGAGCCGGGAAGAATATTCTTTTAATAGCACCAAGAAAACCCCCAGTTAGCTGCTCTTCAAACACTTGAATACCCACAGAATGGCAAATCCAGTACGGTTCTGTGGCACTAACACTTAATTTTTCTATTTCAGTGATAATTGCATCAATAAACCTGAATCAGCATTTGCTGCTGTTCAATTCATTAATTAAAACAATCTTCCTGCTACCACTGTGATTTTTCAAGGATATCAAAACACATTCAAACATCAAAATAGCATACATCATCAGTTTTGATATGTGCATGGTACGCTTTCCTTTGATTTCAACTGTACAATGAAAAGAAGATTTAGAATATAAATACAGAGAGCATCTATTCCACATCCTTTGAACAACAATACTTAAAGCACAAATTGAATTCTGTTATGGCAGTAGTCATGCGAAAAGGAGCAGACAGCCAAGAGGTTCTGAAAATCCTCTTAGAACGGAAAATACAAATGTATATAAATACTTAAGCGATGACACCAAAGTCGTCCTCATTCGAGTTGCAGAACACTAAAGTAACAAAAAATTAACTTAAATCATAGCCTTACTGTGCTTGAGGGACTTATAACATATCCATGAAAGAAACGTATTTCATTCCTCAACATGAAATATGGAAGCTTTTGTTACGAGAATGGCAAGTCGCTATTAAGCCACACATGTATACATATCAAGGCAACATAATTATTTTTATATATTAGAAACTATTTGGCTGGATTCTGCAAAGCAGTGCTCACATTCTGAGCCTGATTTAGGAAGCATACACCCTCTTACTTTTGCTGATTCTGACATCTCAGCGCACCTAAAACATAAAATATAATTTACAACAGTAGAACACGCCAGAAGTGACCATTACATGCCAGAAGAGAGCCCATAATGGAATTTATATGCAAGTTATACTTTAGTATGTGTAACAGAATCTCGTAAAATTAGAAGAACCCTGAAGTATCCAATGCCACTACAGAGTCCCAAACTACTCTAGAATTTCACTGGTAATAGAAAGGCTACAAGTTCTTCCGTGTCCTCTGTCTCCTATGTGCCGTTGCTCGGAAAGTGAAGAAAGCGCACTGCCCACTCTTTCGGGGAGTGTATTCCGCCTGACTTGGTAAGTTTCAAAATAACTAAAAGTTTTCTGTCTAGAGATTGTTTTAAACATTGCTACTGCCGTAGTTTGTCAAACTGGTTTAAGAAATATACCTTTTCCCTTTTAAAGCATAAGAACGCAACTTTTAGACTTTATCGATACAGAAAGCAGACTTTTTTTTTTTAAATTTTTTTTTATGTTTTATTTATTTCTAGGAGAGAGAGAGAGAGATAGTGTGAGCAGGGGAGGGTCGGAGAGAGAGGGAGTCACAGACTGAAACAGGCTCCAGGCTCTGAGCTGGCAGTCAGCACAGAGCCCGACGCGGGGCTCGAACCCGCAAACCGCGAGATCATGACCTAAGCGAAAGTCGGACGCTTAACCGACTAAGCCACCCTGGCGCCCCGAAAGCAGACTTTTTAAACAGTATTTCTAAGGTGCCTGGGTGGCTCAGTCGGTTAAGCGTCTGACTTCGGCTCAGGTCATGATCTCATGGTTTGTGAGTTCGAGCCCCGCGTTGGGCCCTAGGCTGACAGCACAGAGCCTGCTTCAAATACTCTGCCTCCCCTCTCTCTGCCCCTCCCCTGCTCATGCTATTGCTCTCTCTCAAAAATAAATGAATGCTAAAAAAAAAACTGAAATAGTATTCCAAAGGACAAGTAAATTGGTTCCTTGAAGTATGTTAGCTGCACAAAGGAAGTATCTATTACACCTAAAAATAGTGCACTTTACTGTTATATCCTCTTTGTCAGCCAAATGAGCCTTTACTACTTCAGTATGACGCACAATTAGTGTGGCATTAGTTAGGTCCTGCAACAGGTATATTGCTAAGATCCCAGGTGAGAAATAAAGTCTTTCAGGAATGATGTATTTTATCGTGTGAACTGAGGAGCGTCAGTTAAATTGCCTTTTAATTGACTGGCTGTCGAAGTAACATGCCTTTGAGGGAAACACTACTTTTGAAATTTCCTCTGGCCAGGAGGGGAAGGAGCAAGTGAAAGTCTTTGAAGGCTACAGCCATCAGACTAATTATCAGCACCATTCAATGTACATTCATTTAATTACAGTAAATTAAAATGGATGTGGGGTTTGGGAGGAAAATAAAAGAGTCAATAAATGGTGACAGGAACGTCAGACTATGCAAGTTATCGGTGCCTTTTCTGGAGACCACTAGCTCCCCTTCATCTGGCCACAAACTAATGCCCACAGAGAGAAGGGGTAAAAAGAGGCAGGGGCGGGAAGGGAGGTAAATTCGCCGTGGGCCAAAACTGCAGGTACTTGATACTGCTTATCTAACTGAATCTTCATCACCTCTTAAGAAGGAGATATAATTTCCCACTGTTTACAGATGCTAACAACACGCACTTTTCGGCACCCACCAGATGCCAGGCCCTTGTCTCTTCTAAGCACATGATGAGCTCCGTGGATCTGAACGCATTTAGTCCTTACAACAACCCTACACGGGCTGGATCCTAGTTACCATTCTATTTTACCTCTGGAGAAACTGCAGCACAGGAAGGTTAAGTAACTTATCCAAGGTCACACAGCCTGGGGGGGGGGTGCCAATGCACACTCAGGTGATCTGCCCCCTTAGCACACGTACTCAACCACTGCCCTCCGTGGGGGTCCAGAATGACAGTGTTCAGGAGCACACAGTCTCAGTAGCCGAAAGAGGAGACTTCAACCCTGACCAGTGAGGTCCTAAACCCAGGCACCTTTCATGACGCCGCACTGCCGGACGACAAAGGATGCTCTCTATGTTTTGGCCTCTTCTGAGAAAAGATGAACAAACAAATGTTTTTAAAGCTTAAAGGTGGCTGTCTTGGGAAAAAAAAAAAAGTCCTTGGTTCCTGACATTTAAATAGACAGTTGGACTGAGATCAGATTACCTGAAAAGCCAGATCGCAGAAATTCAGCGGGGGGTCTTCTAACAATACATCAGAGGCAAGTAAGACGCTTATAACGACCCAGAGCACACTGGTAATTCTACCTGTGATGAGAGCGACTCATTGGTTTATTTTGTCACCTCTCAACAGCTTACCAGAACGGCCGCTTAGTAGGTGACTGCTCACCCCTGCCCCTCCGGTATCTGGCTGGAGAATGATGAGAACGACCACAGTGAACACTAGGTGTCTAGAACAGTCTTCTCCCATTTCCTTAATGCAGAACAAGATCAGCATTTGGAATTCAAGACTAACATTTGGAATTCCATCCGAAACTCAATACACCGGAAAAAAAGAAAAAAACAACTTCTTTCCTCAAAATGTTTTTTGACTTCGAATCCCCGCGGCTGGTGACGTTAGTTTTGCAAAAGAAAAAGTTTTATCATTTGTTTTGAGTCTCTGCTAACACGGAGAACGTGTGCCATGGTCCGAATGTTCCTTTCCCCTTGTGGGATGCTCAGACCCTCAAAATGTCATTAGCCTCAAAGCCGTTCTAGTGCCTTAACTTGAACTGTTGGCCTCTTTATCAATAAATAAATGAAACTTAATCCCTTTTAGTGACTCCACTCTTCTTTGAAGTTTTAACTAGAATGTTGGGCGCTTGGCTTGCATAATTTTACAAATGCTGAATAACAGTTTTCTGGGGGAAAACAGCCTATTCACAGTTATTTCCAATGATGAAAACAGTCATGGAAAGCTCCCAGTGCTAAACCGGATGAAAACAAGGCAGTGTCTGCTGCCTAAATTCGTTTCATTTTGGTGAATTATTTCACACGTGTCCTTCTGGTTTCGACCTATAGTGGTATAAGAGAACTTCTAAGGACACATCTGAAGCTAGTACAGTGAATGATATTAGACACTTAAAATAATGAAAAGCAAGAAAGTTATCACTGGAAAAATCAATAGCCTTTCCAACTTAGAGCAATGAGAAAATAACAAAGACAGAATTGAATGATTTTTATTTTATATTAGAAATATTTGACTAGAAGCAGTAACGGTAAAAATCCGTAATCGTTTTGAGGCTATGGCTTAGAAGGATGTTAGAAGACCTTGGGCAGGATTACAGATTCTAGTTTTTCCTATGACTCAAATTAAGAAAGATACCCATAGTTTTTATATCAGAAAAAATCCTTGATATTCTTGTTTCACTCTACAATCCAAAGGGTCTTCTAGCTAGCCCAGAAAAGTATGCTTTCCCACCTTTTAACATCATTAATTCCTTTTAGTGGAATCTTGCTCCTTCTGACTGATCACTGAAAATTCAGAACAAATTAATTAATCTGAAATGTTCCTACCGACATACATACTAAATCTATGCAATAACCAGTGTTCCTTAAGAGGGCAAATCTATTTTATTTCCTCTTTTCTTCCTTGGGCTGACCTCATTGGGAGTTTTTGGACCATCAAAAAAAAATTTTTTTTAAAAAAACAACTACAGCCAAACCTTGGGGAAAAGAGTAAACATGAGTTTAAGTCATCGCTTGCCCAGCTCAACAAACACTGTTTTTGACACTTTATACTCTTAACTCGGCTGACCTGTTTACTCTCAACAAATACAACCAAATGTTATGAATTTCAAGGCAGGGCCCTTGGCACCCTCTTCCTGTCTCTCTTCCTTCTGCTTCATCACAACCACCTGCGGCCGGGAAAAGCACACCTTTTCTTGTCTTGACATCACTCCATGAACAAGGTCAATGAGCGAGCAGGGGGCACAGAGCCTTCGCCAGGTAATAACAACCCATGCAGATGTGAGGGTCAGTGGCAGGGAGAAACTCAGTCTTCCTTTTCTCCTCCCTGCCATTGGGATACTTTATAGTCTTAACTAACAGTTGAAAATTTGATAAGTTTTCAATTTTCTGGAAAGAAAAAGAAAACGCCACGTATTGGGGTATTCATGGTGAAATAGAGTTAGCAGATATAGGAGTTTAAAAATCGTAAACTTAATTTCTATTTTTCCAATGCAGATACCATGACAGGATAATTTTGTTATTAGAAAGGATAGAGATGCTACAAAGGCTGTGGGTGGAAAGAACAACCTGACCCGACACGAGAAGATATTTAATGGATATGGGTATGGATATAATGCAGATAATCAGAACCAAATGCATTATCTTGCTGCACTCTATTCTTTTCTACAACTACCATAAATTTTATCATGTATTTTAGGGAAATCAGAGGTGGACTATAACCATTGTACCTGAAGATTCAGATAGATGGGAAACAAAGTTGGTACCAATGCTTACGCATTTAAGGTCAGGAACTTCTGAATCCCTAGTGAAAGCAGATATAAATACAGGGTTTACGGAGGTGAGTGGATTAGCTCAGAGAAACGTTGGCAGTCCGGTCTGAAGACTCACTTGGTCAGAAAGAGCTGTCCTTGTTTTCTGTTTGGGGCTGGGATAAAGCCTCCACCAAGAACTGACACTTCCAAAATGAATATAGTGAGTGCATATTATTAATTGATCTTGACTTTGGTTTAACGCGCTGAAGTATTCCACGTAAGATACTGAGTTAGAGGGTTTAAATTAGACGTTTTTTTTCATGAATCGAAGGGAAACGGGTAAAAGGGGGAATCACAAGGCATCACTTCATGGTGTGATGGCTAAAACGGAAAGCTGAACAGACCTGCGTTCCTATAGCAAAGTGAAATAATACAAACGAAGTGCTGCTGGTGAAACAACTATCTTTCTTTTCAAATGTCATGCAGTTCTTCCACTTAAATTTTCTCCTTGCTTCCTTTTGCATCATATACACAGAGCATCAATGACTATACTCAAGTAGCGAGTGCACTGTTAATAATAAAAGCCGAAGGAGAAATGCTCTTTACTGTCTGGTACGGTGGCAGTGATGCTCCAATTTTCTTAAAAGCGATATTGACAAAAAATTAAGTTTCCTTTGAAAGCTATTATTGCATATAAATGAACTGTTTTATTCTCCCGCATTGGCAGTAAGAAAAAAAAATCCCCCAAATTTATAAAGATACCTCTCTTACGATACGTAACACTGCTATTTGGATATCCTACAACGCAATTTCTGCGTGTCGACTTAACTGCATAATAATCTGGTCCCCAAAGCACATCAAAAACCACACTCTCCCTCTTTACCAAAATTGCTATTGCTCTCATCAACTGGTAAGTTTAAAGCACGATCAAATTTGTTCTTCAATCACTTGAGCCCTGTTAATAAACTAGCTGTGTGCTCATTCATCCATTCGAAGATTTTGCAACTTCTTTGAGATATCTTCAAGAGGAATCTACAAAGACATGCTTGATGACAAGCTGACTCTGGAGTACACTTTATCACCACGTGCTTTGCTGCTCCACAGAGAATAACAGGTGACATGGCCCCGGAGAAGTCAAAGCTAATCTTTTTTTTTCTGTACATAATTAAAATGTTTTTCAAAACTATAGCTAACACATCATAGACTGCTTGCATAATTTAACAATCTGATGGGAAAAAATATTTATTTTTTCCCAGGGGAAAAAAATGCATTATTCAAGGACAGTTCTACCGCTTTAGAACCAAAGAAAGGAAGAAGAAAGAGAAGTAAGAATGAGAGGAGAAAAGAAAGGAAGAGAAGCATGCGCCCACAGCTGACGAAAACGGACAGAAGCACCGAAGGCCCACATTATAGAGCAAAAAATGGCACTTACCATTCTCACTGTCTGACTTGTTTTCGTGCTCCGTATCTGTCAGGGTCAGGGCGGAGTTGGACCGGCTTGACAGGCAGGAGCTGCGGCCTGATTTGACCCCCCTGCCCCAAAGTCTCATGGCATGCTCTGGGGACGTCACTGCTTCATTTTCAGTATCAGCATCTGACCCTGCACTGATAGAGTAACCTCTGTGGGGGAGCCCCATTTCCGCACAAAACGCAAGTCCTCTTCGAGTTGCTGGTTCACAAACTCCTAACTGCCTTAGGGTAAAATTCTGTCCTAATTAGGGGGAAAAAGAGATAACAACTAGTGAGTATATGTTTCATTTTCTTCTTCATCTTCTTTTTTTTTTTTTTTAAAGAAATCTCCCTAAAATAAACACTCAAGCATTCAGGTTTTTCAGTTATCAGCATCAGGTGTTTACATTTGCAATGCATGGCAGATGGTCAGGTGGACGCAATTATGGCAGGTGGGCGGGGCTCTGCCCCAAACCTCCCACACACCCCCACTCAGAGCTCCTCTGTCGACCACTTAAGCCTGTAAGCACCTCCAGAGAGGGGGCAGGCCAAGGAGAACAGACCATGACAACTTAGCCCAGAGAAATGACTGGTTATCAGTGATCGAATTCGGTTTAGCAACTTGGGAAGCAAGAGAAATTTCAGATTTCTCTCCTATGTCTTGTCTCTAGCCCTAAGCTCTGGGGTTCTTCCCACCCAGATGTGACTCCTTTGCAAGAGAAAAGAGACTAATTACTTGTTAAGTAGAAATGGGAGCTTGGTCAGTCTTTATTACATCTTCCCATCTTAAGTTGGCCACTGATGTAAACATGTATCATTGTGTGTGTGTGTGTGTGTGTGTGTGTGTGTGTGTGCGTGCGCGCGCAGATCCTATATTTTGGAGTGTAATGCCTTGAAAATTTGCAGACACATGACTTTCTAGACATTGTGCTTTAATAATCACCTGGAAACATCTGTATCGATCAGAGTAAACCAATTTTTGCAAATAAAGTGCACTCTAAAAATAAAGTGGGAGAAATATGTATTTAAAAATTAATGACAAAATCAAGTTCCCTGAGAAATAAACGGCTGTGAACCCTGCAGGCCTTTACTAATAAATTGAGCATAATAAAACCCACGACACGGCAATAACTTAAAGCAAAAGTGTTTAAATTAGGTGACACTTTAAAATGACTGCTCTTATTAATGACTTTGCCAATCGTGTATTTATTCTTGAAATTTCACATATGTTTTATGAGACTCTGGATGAGTAGAGAGAGAAATATGTTTGCTTGTACGATGCAGATATATGACTCTTCCATTTCTTGTCTCCTCTTGGCCTGATGGAGTCTGAGATTTAGGTACCGACCAGAATCAAAATCCATCTAAAGAATAACAGTACACAAAGACTGATTTAAATGCCACCACATAACACCAACCTTTTAAGGATATGAAGCATTTAGATCACTCATAGTTTTCATTTTCCTACTTCTATCTCTTCAATCTATGAACATTTTAAAGTTAATTGGCTGGTGTGAGAGATAAGAGAACACTGTATTTTTTAAAAGAGGATGTCATAAGTTATTTGTGATAAAATAACAACATGCTGAATCTTCTAGGAAATGAGTTGGACATGATGCACAATATAGTGTATATTTGGTTGTAAAAGTATCAGTAGCCTCCAGGCCCCAGCACATTTTAACTAGTGTGGTTAATTGCTTTATGGCTGTGGTCATATCAGAAGTTGGAATCAGCTTTATCTTGGTCAGACTTCGAAATGGGCTCTGACAATGACACTCATAAATAATGAAAATCTGTTGCTGCAATTAGCTACAAATGAAACCGCTTATCAGAGAGATTTGAATAAGTACCTGAGCCAAAAAATATGTCAGAAAAAAAAGAAGAAAAAAAGGAGAAAGAGCCCATTGGACAGTGAAAGGGTGGGCAAGCTTGATGAATTAAAGCACAGTACTCACAGAATTTTTCTTACAGAATGAGCGTAGCTTGTACTTATGAAAGTAAACCCAAAAAAAGGTCAATGTCATGGAATAGAGGTGGAAGAATTTCCCCACTGTTATTTATACATCACATTTAAATGGGGAAAGGGAAGACAGGGGTCAAAAACAGTTAAATATTATCATTAAACATGTTGATTTTTCAAAACAAGAATACATAATTTTTAAAAGGCAAAAATGAATGATTAAAACCTTCTGCATCTTTCCTCTATTTGGGGAAGGGCCCATATTGGAGAATAAAAATAAGAGAGAGGTTAAAAGCAATAAAAACTTCTTTCTAATCTCTGAAATGTAACTTAAAAACATTTTCCACGTTATTGACTTTTTACAATGATAACATCTTGATGCAAAAATCTATGAGGTGAAGGAAAGCAGAAAACTATCTTTAGTTATTTGTTACCCAGGTATGTAAACACAGTTCACTTTGCAAATAAATACCCGAAGCACCATTCCTATGAGCCAATATGTATATCCCAAACTGCTTCAACATCTGACCCTCGGAAATCAATGTCTCACAATAATTCAAAGCTCTTACAGGTTCTTTCTGAAATGCAAGCTAGAAAGCAAGCACACGCAGAGGAAACCCACTTAGATTGGCTTCCTGAATTTAAAAAGTTTGCTGTTTCCTCTGACCTCGGGCAGATCTAAGTTAAAGCCACTCACTAGCTCTGTTCAAATCACTTTACTCCTCTATTTTTTCATCTTTCAGGGCCCTCGTAACTTGATTTAAGAGATGCTTTATGGGGCGCCTGGGTGGCTCAGTTGGTTGAGCATCCAACTTCGGCTCAGGTCATGATCTCATGGTTCATGTGTTCCAGCCCCGCGTCGGACTCTGTGCTGACAGCTACCTCAGAGCCTGGAGCCTGTCTTCAGATTCTGTGTCTCCCTCTCTCTATGACCCTCCCCTGCTCATGCTGCCTCTCTCTCTCTCGCTCTCTCTCTCAGAAATAAATAAAACATCAAAAAAAAGATGCTTTATGTGAATGTGACTAGCATAAAGAAAGGCTAAATGAGAATGGCTTAAAATATAAACGCCTGGACAAATGTAATTGACAATCATCAAGAAATGTAGCATTTGATGATGAGGAGAGGATCATTTCCAAATAATTTCAGAACAGCTGCACCACCACCACCATTGACTTTACTCTTCCTTCATTCAAAAATATCTCTAGCCCCGACCTGTCTCAGTGCTTCGGACCCTATGGTTGCCAACTCCCCCCTTTGGTGAAGGATTCTTGCTTGTGGGATCCCTTGTTTTAATGCAAATACCACAGGGGAGATCTAGTGATCAAATGAGAATAAATTAGTTCTAGCAGGTTATTTTCCACAATCTAGCAGTGTTAGCAAGATGGGCTATACTTATGGAAAACAGATGATGGAGAGAAGAAAAGGTTTCTGATTCGGACAAGAGAGACAGCTGGTAGAAGGTATCACCGAGGAGGGTTGGGTTGAGTGAGGTTGTTAGCGAGGGCTTTAGGGCAATATACAAAAGTGGAAAGAGAAAGGCAGAAGATGCTTCTGCACCCAGCTAAAAACTTGGCCATCTTGCTTTGGCTTCAAGAAACATGAAAGAAATAAGAACACGTTTATTCTTATTTTCCATGTTTTCTTCAGATTGTGTTCTTTGCAATGGGTCTAACAACATGACCCTAATTTTCTTCTTTGTCATTGAGAGTCTTTACATTAATTCTGTTTGGCTAGAATCGGTGAAATAGGTATTTGTCTCCCACACACTGCATCTTGGTAACCCTGATCAGCAGGTTACCAACTGCTGCCAACGCAGAATTTTCTGCTATAATGTGAAGCAGTACCAAAACCATACACTGCAGCGAGAATAAAGTATACCTGAGGATGAAGTTCATTGTGATCACAAGGCAACGTTAGCTTGGATCGGATTAGGCATTTTTGTTTTATGATGCTCATAAATTTGAAGATCTGTTTTTAAAAACTCAAAAAACAACAATGTAGGCAGGTTGTATCATTAAAAAAAAGTTCGCATTTTGAAAAACGATGAGGAAAGCTCTGTCACAAAGTTCACAGGACCAGCTAAGAACAAATGCGTCAAGTAAGGTCGGCACGTAGCAAAGCCACCCCTCCCATAAAGGAAAGGGATTGGAAAATGGCTTGGCTACTTGGCCTTTTCTCACATAGCATCTATAACCTTGTCTGAGCAGGCAGGGACTTTTCAAGCGATGCCAAAAAACGTTCACCAGTAAACAAGACATCTACTATCTCTGGATGCCCTGAGAAGAAACAGATGATACTATTAGGTGGTCCAGTTCTGAACTCATGGTTATTCTCTTCCCTCCTGAATCTAGATTCCTCTAAAGTCTAGAGTTTGCTTTCTCTCTCTCCCTCCCTTGTGGGTTCTTTTTCATAAAAACAGCTCTCTTGAGATGTAACTCACAAACCATACACTGCATCCATTAAAATGTGCGATCCAATGGTTCCTGGTATGTGCCTTGTGGTGTGTAACTATCACCACAAGCAACTTTAGAATATTTTTATCACTCCCCCCCCCCACCGCACCGCACCACAAAGAAACTCTGTACCAATCATCAGTCACCTCCGATTGCTCCCCCTTACCCCCCCTCTCCTCACCCTGGCCCTAGGCAACCGCCAATTCACTCTGTCACTACAGATTTGCCTATTCAGGACATTTCAAATGAAAGGGACCCTACACTATGTGGGCTTTTGTGACTGACTTCTTTCACTTAGCATAATGTTTTGAAGGGTCATCCACATTGCAGTATGTATCAATACTTCCTTTTTAGGATCAAATAGTAGTCAATTGGATGGAATATCTGTAACAGGGACAAACTTAACATGTCTGACTCCATGCAGCTTCTATTTCCCTTGCTCCTATGACCTATGGGTTAAATACTTCTGGTTAGCCCCGCACGTAGGCATGTTACAGATAAGATCTGCAAAACCTGCTCTTTACCCAAACCCTCAAATGAGGAGATAAAGAAGTAGTTGTAGTGGTCACTTTCCCAAGTAATCAAGATTGAGAAATGATCGTAAGGCAAGTTGGGGGCGGGGAATCGAGACAGTGACCCATAGGGTTAAAGAGGTTCAATTAGCTGAGAGTTTAAAACTTTTTTTTCGGAGAACTGTTTCCTTAACCTGTTACTGTGTCTTTCAGATCCCACTGACAAAGTCACCAGCTGTCTCTGCAGAAGCCCAGACTCAAAGTCAACTGATATGGTCACAGCCTAGGAATGAGCAAGGCCCTACTTTCCTTACCCAGAGATAACTATCAATATCCCATGCAGCTTATGCCGGCTCTCAGGGCATGCTCATAGCCCCTTCTCCCTGCCCTAAGGTAACTTCCTGACATGTCAAGGGCTGAATTCTGCCTCACTCTGATGTGAAGTCTCCATCCCAAAATAAACACGGGGTGTGTGTTACATATATGTTTGCTCGATGCACATGGGCCGCCTTTCTTTATGGATAATCTTAAATTTCCCCACTGCCCCTTGTCATCAATACGTATGTAGTCTTATCCCTATGATTATAAAAAGCTTGTTTGTCCCCCTTTGGGGCAGCGGATTTGAGCTTGCCCTCCCATCTCCTCCTCTGGCTGCCTCTTGAATAGACTGTTCCCTTACGCATACCTGAGGTCTCAGTGATCAGCTCTGCTGTGTTTTGGGCCGATGGACCTGGTTCAGTTACATAATCCATTCATCAGTTAATGGACATTTGAGTTGTTTCCACTCTTTGATTATTATGAAATGCTGCTATGAACATTCATGCACAAGTTTCTGTCAATATATATCTTCACTTCTCTGTGTATGTACCACATGTGTTATTACCTATGGATTCTCTCTTATACCACCTTGTGAGAGAGTATACCATACTGCTAGTGTGCAAGGGGGAATTGGAATGGAGATCAGTGATCTTGAAATTTGGGGGACAAACCAAGGATTGTTGTGATTTTCAAAAGCAGTCGATTCTGTGGGCCTGCTAGATGGATTCATTATAATTATATCCTATTATTTTTTCTTTGCGTTCTATCATGCCGATTTATTGTTTGAAAATGTTTTTCTGTTAAAATTAAAAATACTCTTTAGCCCAGAAAGTCGACCTCTGAGGCTAAAATCACCTGATCTCAAATGTGCATGTACAAAGAATGATTACTACGTCATGGCTGCAAAAATTAAAATCACCGGAATGCTTACTAGGAAGGGAAGGGCTGAATATTTGATATACCCCATTCGATGGAACATTATGTGGGTAGCATAAACAGGGAGTTTGGACCTATATCTTTGGATCTGCAGGGAAGCCTGTCATATATATTTCAAGTAAAAAAAAATACAATTTGCAGAATGGTGTGTACAGTCTGGTCCAACTTTTGTAAAATAAGAAAGAGAACCAATGGATTATGTGAGTGCTTACGGTTTCGAGCATGAATAAAGGTGAGGCGGGCTAGAAAACTGTTGTGATGATCGTTTAGAAGGGATTGTAAGTAAAGGAAATTAGCAATGTTCTATATTATACTCATGAAGCTTTACTTTTCATGATAATCTCCTTCATCTAAAAAACATACTAAAGAAAAAAAGTCTATCTCCTTTAAAAAAAACCCAAATATATATTTTTTTGATTTGCTATGGTTTTAGCTCCTGTTCCATAATTAGAATTTTGATTTATTACCTTCTCTTGGAGAAGCTGGGTTTTAAAAATCTCTCCTTATTGGATGTGAAGAAGTAAAGTTATGTAAGAAATGTTGGAGCCCCAACACTCATATCTCAGCTTGTTTCTGCCCTTCCTTTCATCATACACGGCTTTTGAAAATGGTAGATATTCATTCATTTCTTCCATAGTAACAACCCTCAAAATGGAGTTTGGAAAATGGATAGCAGAATCAATATACACTTAATACACGGACATAAAATAATCTATAATTGTCTTTAAATATTTTCCTTGGTTGCTGTGAGTTTGGATGGATTCTCTCTCCTTAGGCACCAAGTGACATTTCTCCAAGGGTAGAGGATAACACAAAACTACAAACTGGGCAAATATTTCTTATTTGATGCTTGTGGAATTAATGTCATCATCATCTTATCTAGAGCTCCCCTTTTTTTGCTGTGTTCGCAAAATGATAAGAAGATCACACAAAAATAGAAATGTATGTAACTTTTTCCCCTTTGAGACCTAATGCATATTTTATGGGACAATCCAAATGCTATAACCTTCTTAAGCTATATTTGTCACTGTTTGCACAGAATACCCACCCTTGAACATGCAATAGAAATTTCAATGATGGTATAAATCTTTACTTATAAGGCCCTACACAAAACAACGTTTTAAAATTTAACTTTAAATCCCATTAAATACCTTAACGGCTCCACCCCATTTTACGCTATCTGTAAAATGCAAACATCTTCAGTTGCTTGCTCAATTTATCTGGTCATGTGATATTAACATCCATAACCACAGACCGACTCTATCAAATTCTTAGAAGACAGAGAACATGATCTGTATGTCCTGATTATATTCCAGTTTGTTATTCAAATCACGAGTCTAGTGGAAGCCACTGCTGGTTGGCCTGAGGGCACTGACCCTGAACTCAGCTGTGCTGGGCTCCTCTGCAGATGAGGACACAAGACAGGTGCCATGGTGAACTTGGTGGGGAGGGTGAGAAGGGGAAACCCCCGAGTATATTTGCAAGCAAAGAGAGCAGAGTTAAGATGAATGGCCCAGCGGCGCCTGGGTGGCTCTGTCAGTTAAGCATCTGACCTTTGGTTTTGGCTCAGATCGTGATCTCACAGAGTTTGAGCCTGGTGTCTGGCTCTTTGCTGAGCAGAGCCTGCTTGGGATTCTCTCTCTTTTCCTCTCTCCTCTGCCGCTCGCCCGCTCACACTCTCTTTTGGTCTCTCTCTCAAAAATAAATAAACATTTAAAAATGAATGGCCTAGAGCATATCCATTTTCTTCAGGAAAAGATCTGTGGAGTTCTGGGGGAGGGCAACCCCAGATAATGAACAGAAGGTCTGGTGACTCAAGTCACAAACATTCAGTTGTGAGTCTGCTGACTTGTAAGGAAAGAGCATCTTTGTAAGCATGAATCATGAAGGATTTATACACCCAACCGCAAAACAGTGCCATTTTGATACAAGCAACTATTTGTAATTAGAGAAATAACTTTGCAATTAGTTTTTATCAAAAAGCATTGTGAAATGAATTTGCTTATTTTCACTTAGCAATTATTCCTTTTAGAACAATCTAAGACCCGAGTGATCATCACATGCCTACAGCCTATCTGCTGGTATCTGAGTCAAGCTGCAGTAGGTATTGGTATAAATATGCATATGGTTGGGCATGAAGCAGCAGGTGTTTAATAATTGCGACTGAGGCGGCACCACAGTGATTCACAATGTGGATCCGAAACAGGCAACGTGGTGAGGACCGGATACAAATTTAGCAAGAAGCTGGGGGCTCAAGACATCAGACCAATAAAGGCCGAGGCAGGGGGAAAGGATTACCCCCACTGTGTCCAGAGGAGGGCTTTAAGCTACATCTATCTACTCACATCTTCTGGTAGGTAATCTACAAAGCAGGTTGGCCGCCAAGCCTGAAAGAAACAAACACTTGCCTCTTTAACAGCCAAAATTAGTTAACAATCAGTTAGGCAGGGTAGCTAAAAGACACATCTGAGAGGAAAACATTAACGTGAAACAATGATAAACTGGAGCTATTTAACTTGTGTCTTTAAGTACAGAAATTTAAGGTTGAGTAAACATGACCATCTAAATCCTTTAATCCCGCCGCTGACATTTATAGTGACTGAGAAGGATTAATCATTTTGATCTCTAAATGAATCATTTTAAGGAGTTAATATTTAAAAGTAATAAACTTTGGAGTTGCGGTAATTAGCCTGGTGTATCTGATTAATGTTTCAGGTTTTTGTCTTTCTTTATAAGACCCTACGCTCACAAAGAAAAAGTTTCCTCTGCATCAGTAAGTATTTCAGAAGTTATTTCAGAAAAAAAGGGTTTCAGATTCCTTTCATTTTTGTATGATGACAGAGGTGAGGGGGAACATTGGGGAAATGAAAAGGTTGGGGTATAACTGGAAATTCATAGAGGCATTAAGTGCTGAATGGTAAGACCATATGGTCATATTTCTTTTGAAGTCTAGGATCCGTTCCCATTATTCACTATAATGGCATCCAAGACTAAACTAAATCTCAGTCTTTAAAATTAAAAGCATTTTGCTCTTGGCCCTCAAATCTTCCTCTTTCACAATTTCAAACAGGCTGGAGTGTTTAATATATTTTCATAATGCAAAAAACACGAATAAATAAAATAAAAATAAGAGGAGTAAGAAAAAAAAAATGAATGCATTCCATTTCACTTCCGAAACAGGATACAATGGTACAGACAGACACATAATTGTTATCTTAAAGGCTGTGTTAATACTATTTTTACATCTGCCCAGTGCTGCTAATGACATTCTAAAATGATATGTATAACCTTCATGTTCTACATCTAAGAAATACGAATCTAATTCTTTTGACCTCTCCGGAACATACAGCATAGAGAAAGATTTTTAAATTATTTATCATTTTAGTAATATTCTAGTAATAAAACTTCCCTCCCTCCCCCCACCCAAGTAATCTATATCTGGAAGTTAAAAATGGGTCTTTTGCTGTTTGGAAATGGATGAAAATATTTTAAAGGCACGGTCCCACCTATGTGCCACCAAATCTTCATTCTCTTCCTCAGCACCATCCTGAGATGTGGTGGATGCTGTCATTCTAACAGGCAAAATGTCATTACCCGGGAAAACATTATAGAGCACTGCCAGTAGAAGTTGTTTCTAAGAAGTTGTTTTTCAGAGGATTGTGGTTATTGCTCAGGAGAGACCATGTGCCTCTGCCCGGCACCAAATGAAATCTCACCCTGGATGAAGTTGGATGAAAGCAAGAACCTAAACCTAAAATTTTCCATATTCAGCTACAAGTGCAGCCTGCTCTTTTTTCTTTTCTTTCCTTTTCTTTTCCTATCTTTTTTCTTTTTGCTTGCTTGCTTTCACTCTCTCTCTCTCCTTCTCTCTCCCCCCGCCCAGTACTATGAATGGATTTTTGTCCTGTTTACTTCATATTCTTTTATGCAAGTTTTTGAGTAAAGCAATTCATAAATTGCTCTCTTTCTTTGCTTGTGTTTTTTTTGGCCTCTTACTAAGCCCAAAATTCACAATTGTATAGAAAGTCCTTGCTTTGGCTAAAATGAACAAATCAGGAAACTCTAGACGCTGGCGAGGATGTGGATAAACGGGCACCCTCCTACACTGTTGGTGGGAATGTAAACAGGTGCAGCCCCCCTGGAAAACAGTGTGGAGGTTCCTCAAAAAATTAATACCAGAACTCCCCTATGACCCAGCAATAACACTGCTAGGAATTTACCTAAGGGATACAGGAGTGCTGATGCATAGGGGCACATGTACCCCAATGTTCATAGCAGCACTCTCAACAATAGCTAAAACACGGAAAGAGCCTAAATGTCCATCAACTGACGAATAGATCAAGAAGATGTGGTTTATCTATACAATGGAATACTACATGGCAATGAGAAACAATGAAATCTGGCCACATGTAGCAACGTGAATGGAACTCGAGGGTGTTATGCTAAGTGAAATAAGTCAGGCAGAGAAGGACAGCTACCACATGTTTTCACTCATATGTGGAACAGGACAAACTTAACAGAGGACCATAGGGGAAGGGAAGGGGGAAAAATAGTTAAGGAGAGAGAGGGAAGCAAACCATGAGAGACTCTTAAATACTGAGAACAAACTGAGGGCTGATGGGGGTGGGAGTGAGGGGAAGGGGGGCTATGGGCATGGAGGAGAGCACTTGTTGAGATGAGCACTGGGTGTTATATGGAAACCAACTTGACAACGAACTACAAAAGAAAAAAGAAAAAAAAAAAAAAAGAAAGTCCTCACATTAGGAATGTATTGTGTTCAGAGGTTGATCGGGATCAGTACAGCTGACCCCTGAACGGCTTGGGTTTGACTTGCATGGGCCCTCTCATATGTGGGTATTTTTTGATATAGGGTGGTGCTATAAATATATTTTCTCTTCTTTATGATTTTCTTAATAACATTTTCTTTTCTCTAGCTACCTTTATTGTAAGAATACAGAATATAATACATATAGCATACAAAGTGTATGTTAACTGATTGCTTACGTTATTGGTAAGGTTTCCGGTAACAGTGGACTATTAGTAGTCAAGTTCAAGAGAAGTCTAAAGTTCTACATGGATTCTTGACTGTGTGGGGTGTCAGTGCCCAGCCCCCATGCTGTTCAAGGGTCAAGGGATATACTCTCCCATGAAAACAACATGGAGGGAGCCATGATGGTGTGTGTAAGTTGTTAAGTTCTCTGTATCTGAGGAGCTAGAGCAACAGCACAGTATAGAGCACGATGCCGGGTAAGGAGGCTCTCTCCCTGAAAAAAATGTGTTCAGAATTCCAACCTACAAAACCTCTCACCACCATAGCTTCTTCCATTAATTTTCTGCTTTCCAAGGTGGGAGGAATTCCCCAAGCACAGCAGTGGTAGAGGCGCGGTACGCAAGTGCTCAGTGAGGGAAGCCAGGCTGGGAGCCTTGGGGTTAGCTACCGTCTGTCTCCGACTCACAGGAAAACCGATCACCTTTCCATATGTTTACCAACTACTTAAATGTGCTCTTTCACGAATGGTGTATCCATGCCGTTTTCCCATTGGACTGTTTGTCTTTCTGTTTTCAATTTGTGAAAGGTACTCTTCGTATTTTATATCTTAGACCTTTTATCTGTCACACGAGTTGTAAACATAATTCCCAAAGTAAACATTTTGTTTAGGGTATTTTTAATTTACATACTGAAGGTTTTAAAGGAGAAATTAACCATTTCAGCTCTTTCTTCTGGGTTTTGTGTGTCCATCAGAAGGGGCTCCCCTATTCTCGTGTGAACATGCAGTCTCTAGGGCAGGCTGTGTGGATTCACAACCGCTTCTTCCTTGCCTTCCTCTGTTATAAAAGCTGGAAAGCAAAAATAGTAAATGTTCCCTCTTCTCATGCAGCTAAGCGTAGCCAAGTATAACAGTTCTGAAAAAAGAGATGTAGGAAGATGTCTCTGGGGAGTAAAAAGAAACAGTCCAGAGGAGAGGACTTCTCACCTTAGCTTTTATTCGGTTTCAGCCAGGAATATGAAAACGAAAAGAACATTTGGGGATCCACAGGACAAAGGCCACAGGCGACAGATGGCAGAGTGAGCACAGACAGAAGGAACCGCTTCCTGATGGCATCTGGGAACCCTGAACAGCCCACCTCTAGACTTCTTGTTTGATAAGGAAATAAGTGTTAGATGTTGAAGTCATTGTTTTGGGAGGTTCCTGCTATCCATGGATCCAATCAATCCTACTTTATCCAGTCTTTCAAATTAACTTCTCAAATTCTTCCTGCTTTATTTTTTACATTTGTCTTTAATCCATCTTAACTTATTTTTGAATATGCTGAGAGATATGGGTCCAATTTTATATTCTTCCAGATGGATAACCAGTTGTGCCAGAGCCATTTATCAAGTCCCACTGAATAGAAAAACCGTTTTCTGTTTCATGCTGAATTTCCCTATAAACTAGGATCTATTTCTGAAATGTTAGTCTATTCCGCTGATTGACTTGTCCTTACTTATGCCAATATCGTAAAGATGGGATTACAGTGGCTTCACAGTATTTACTACATATATTTTATATATATATATATATGAAGGACATTTTATCATCACTATTTGCCATTTAAATACGTTTTTGACTATCTTCAGATTTATTCCTCCATGTGACCTTTAAGACCTCTTTCACCAATTAAAAATAATCCTTGACTTCCACACATTTATTCTGGGAGAATTGATATTCTTAGGGCATCAGTCTTCCCATGTAAAAACACTGACTGTCTTCCTATCTATTCAGATCCTGTTTTATGTTTTCCAATAACATTTTAGAGATCTCTTCATATAAGGTCTCATATCACTTTTATAAAACTTATTCCAAAGAATTTTATAGTGTTTGGATGTAATGCTTTATTCTGACTTCCAAAGCTAGCCAATTACTGTTTAATAATTACTTAAAAATAGTATTTAACATGAATTAGGCATTATACTAAGCAGTTTACATATATATTTATAAAGTTTTTTAAGTGTTTTTATTCATTTTTGAGAGAGAGAGAGAGATAAAGAGCACTAATAGGGGAGGGACAGAGAGAGAGAGAGAGACAGACAGACTCTGAAGCAGGCTCCAGGCTCTGAGCTGTCAGCAAAGAACCTGACACGGGGCTCGAACTGTGAGATCGTGACCTGAGCCAAAGTTGGACGCTTAACCAACTGAGCCACCCAGGCGCCCCATAAGCAATTTACATAAATTAACTCATATCATTCTCAACAAACTATAGATTGAAAACTAAGGTGCAATCTACGTGGAAGAAAACTGAAGCACAGAGAAATCAAGTAATTGGTCCAAGCAAGTTACTTGGCCAAGGTTAGGTCACTTGCTACTCAGCTAACAAATGGCAGACCTGGGACTCCAACACTGATCCCCTGGATCCAGAATTTATGCTCTTCACTATCTGCTACATTACCTGTGATGTCTTATATTCCTCTAAGTACCAATTTGCTTACAACTATTTCATTCAACTTCCAGAGACACGTAGATTTTGTATGTGTACAATTGACATGGAGTTCACAGAAGTGATGATTTTAACTTTTTGCAAAATAGGAATCAATTATTTAATTTTCTTCTCTTACTGCAATCGCTGAAACATCGAAAACGATTTTGAATAGTAATTGTGAGCGAGTAGATGAGTCCTTCACATATTCTTAATTTTAACTGAAAAGGTCCTAGGATCTCCTCCATGAGAATCCTGTTCAATCTTTTGATTGAACATGTTCTATATGACGAAGATGCTTGTGCTTTTTATTCTTGTTTTACTTAGCGAGTTTTACTTTAATAAGGAATGGTTTCTAAATTTTATCCCAAACCTTTTCATCATTTATTGATAAGATCATGTTTTTCTACTTTGATTTATTAATCTAATTATGTTAATAGATTTCCTAACATTGAAAAATCCTCACATTATACCAAGGATTAGTAACTTCTTGGTTATTAATTTGGCCTAGACTATCATCCTTTTTATACATTGCTAGATTCTTACATGCAAATAGTTATTTAGACTACTTTTTATACCTATACTGAGAATTAATTTTGATCTAGATAGCCTCTTTTATGTTCTATTTTCATCAAGGTTTTTGGTTACTATTAAGATGATGCCAGCTTTATAATACGAATTTTAGTTCCTTCCATCATGTGTGTGTGTGTGTGTGTATGTGTGTGTGTGTATGTGTGTGTGTGTGTGTGTAGTGTTAAATAGCTTTTTGAACCTTGGATTGAGCTCCATTTTAAAGGTTATATAAAATTCACCTCAAAACCTAAAATTCACCAAAAGGAACTATTTCCTTGGTAATGGTGCCCTTTTAGCCACTTTCCTAATCTCTTCTGAGATAATTGGTTTTGACAAGTTTTCTTCACGTTGTGAAATAATTTGGGGTCAATCATATTTTGTTAAGAAAAAATAAATTCCTCTAGATTTAAATTGTATGGAGCAGTGCCTCTTAGTTGTTATACCCTCTTCAGTACCTCTATTTTTGTTCTCATTTTTTTTTAATTGGGATCATCAAGGGCTTTTTATATCCTTGGTCTTTTTAAAGAATCAGCTTGTTTATTTGTTTTTAATTTCAGTTTTATCTTGATTATCTCCCTCTTCCATTTCTTTTAGTTTATTTCCTTCTGTTTATTTTTTATCCATTTCTTAGGCTGTATAGAAAACTTTTCTTTGTAGGTCTTTATTCTTTATATTTTCTCCTGTGTGTGTGTGTGTGTGTGTGTGTGTGTATGTATGTATATATATGTATGTATGTATATTTTTCCTATGATTATGGGTTTCTCTGTCTCCTGTAAATTTTGAAAGCAGAACTTTCTTTTCATTGCTTTCTATTGCTTCCTATCATAATCTAGGATTATCATAATCCATGAAAGAAAAAAGGTTTTGTTTGTCTATCTTTTTGTTATTTATTTCAAATTTTACTGAATTATATGATCAAATGTTTTGACTTATAAAGTCTCTACTTTTCTGATTTTTGTGGCTAAATGCACAATTCATTTCTGTAACTATTCTGTAGAATTATGAAAAAGTGTATCCTTCTATCTGATGGTTATAAATGTCTGTATTTATGTATTTTTAACTGAAAGTTTATATTTATATTATATAACTGCTTCCTTCTTTTTGTCTTTTAGGTCTGATTCCGAAGGAGGTAAAACAAAAGTATCCCCAAATAAATGTATTTTAACAATCATTTTTCTCCAATAGTTTCTGCTTTAAAACTTAGGTACTATATTGTTTAATGCATGCGATTCAAGAGTATTCATCCTTCTGTGGTTTATCATTTACTCTATGGTCCCCTTTTTCTTGTTTAGTGTTTTTAACAGTAAATTCTGCTGTTCCTAATATTAACACTGCCATTCCTTCTTTCTTTTTGTTCGTGGCTATTTACTTGATACTTCTGTATCCATCTCTATTCTCAACCATCTTTTTGCCATTCTACATCCATATATTATAAATACCAGTACTTTTTATAAACCAATGGAATAGTTCTGTTTATGTCAAATTCAGTGCATTTACATTTCATGTAATATGTTAATAAAGTAGATTTGCCTTCTTTCATCTCGTTTTATGGTTATTCATGATTTTACTTGTTTCCTCTTTTTCCTTCGAGCAGTTTCCGCTAAACTGATCAGATAGCAATCCTTCCCTTCCACCCTGCTAATGAGGTAGGTCTGTCATTCCCTTCCCGGCCCCCCCCTCCCCCGCTAATGAGGTAGATCTGCAGTGCTTTTCTCTTCCTCTAATGATTACCTCCCTTTCCTGACATTCGTAGTCAAATACATGCTTTTCATTACGATATGAATGCAAGGTTGCAATGATCTCCCTCTGCTCAAACTCCGATTCCCTATTTTCCCCCTCGCCCTCTTCAGCTGAGATCCTGGAACACTTTTGCTTTCCTTATCACTCCTTTCCACCTCCTGGGCGTTGCTAAAATTAGTGACCCATTTTAGTTCCAGCCTTTTTTTAAGGTTTCCCGTGTAGTGCTTCATAGACATTCCAACTGCTCCTTCATCATCATCTGGGAATTATCCGCATACATACTGCGAAGTTGACTGTTCATCACTGCGTCCTCTCCTTATGAGGGGCAGTGATCGTGATTGAGTTGGTACTGCTTCTTGAATGCTTTCTTCGACGACACGTGTTGCTGATATGATCTTCGCACGTCCCTAACTGCCTTGGATTTACTCTGAGAGATGACGGATGTCCTCCCTGCATCCCAGGTTATAGTTCTTTTCTCCTAGTAGATGGTATTGTCTTGTCTTTTACTTTCATGGTGGAAGGTGAGAAATTCATCCATATTTTTTTCTTTTGTAAGCAACAAGAAAAGTAGCTTTTTTGTTCTCCCCGCAGTATCTTATAAAATATCTTCATCTCTCAAGTTAAAAATATTCTTTAAGATGCGCTTAGAGGCATGTGTTGGGGTGAGTGTGTGTGTGTGTGTGTGTGTGTGTGTGAGCAGGGTACATACACACATGTGTTTTCTTTTTAATTTTACCAGGAACTTGGTTTCTGGTTTTGAGTTCTTTCTTCTACTTGGTCTTCAAAACTACGAACTGGATTTCATCAATGAACGCCCTTGTTTCTCCACCTAATCTGTTATATTTTTTCATACGTAAATGACGGCTTTCCCAGCCTAGCATTTGCTGGTTGTTGTTGGTTTTATTGCTGCTGCCCTGTTTTGGTACTTGGATTTCTGTAAGCACTCTATGCCCTTTAATTGAGGTTCAAGTTCTTCTCTTCCATCGCCAGTGCTCATTCTCTTTAGCAGCTTCCTGACTTGTTTGTCTTGCAGCTTATCCCACTTCCTGCAATCTGGGGGCCGCCAAGGACGTTGTGGCTTTCCTGGGGTGCTTTCGTGGTAAGTCCTGTTAGGCTCTAGAGACAAACCTCTCCCCTCGCTGTTTTCCTTGGCTGGCGCTCTCACAATATCAGAGTGGAGAAAATGCATCTGGTTAGGTCCTCCCAGCTCCCGAGGGGCCAACGAAAGCAGCTGCTCCTGCAAGACAACTTTCAGTCCCAGAAGGACCACCGAGACACAGGTCAGCCTCTCTCTGGCGGCATGACGTCACAGCCTTCTTCCTGATCTTCACCCCAGGGCTGCACCCCGACCCGAGCGCTCCACCGACAGGAAGGGAAAAGCTACCTGCCTCGCTTTGTCTGTCAGGACTCTGTTGAATCCTAGATCTCATCTGCACCCTGGATCCCTGCTCAGCTCAGAGCAAGTAAGGGGCTGTCTGGGGGATGTGTCCATAAGGCTCCCTTCAAGCCGCCATGATGTGGGAATCCTGGATGTGTAGTTACAGGAAAACTTGGACTGCTCCTCTGATGTTCTTTGGTTTTATCAAAGAGGGTTATCCTTGGTAGGGGAGAGGTGGAGCATCTGGAATATTTGTACAGAAGATGGACTCAGGACGCAGCCCACTAAGGAGGTGCAGCCGTGAAAAATCAGGGCCTGTGGGATCTGGTACCCTGTGACTAGCCTTAGATGACCAATGTCATGAGGGGAGAAGCAGAAGCCACATTTGGGAGTGCTGGGGACGACTGGGCCCTATTGACGGCGATAAGCAGGAAGAGAAGGCAAATCCCAGGGCAGCGGTAAGGAAAGGAGAGTTTCTGGGACTGGAAGCTGGCTGTCAGGGAAGACCTGCACCGAACCACACTTAGCAACCAACGAGGGCCCGTCTTTGTCAACACACCTTCCTCCTTCCCTTTTCTCTTTACAAATGTGTGTTATATTTGATTTCAGGAACTCATAAGTACAGACATAAGAACATTAACAGACATTAAAAACAGATAACCTCCCTCCTCACTGCCATTCTATACATGAGGAGTAAATGGCAGCCTTTTCATTTTAAAATTCTGCAAGTCACCACCCAATACCAATAAGAGACTGACTGGTAAACATTTTGGGTTAGGGCTGTCTCAGAGGTGTTCCCTGCAGATATAGGGTTCTGTGAAACAAAGGCGTTCTTATTTCCAGACATCGCCATGTTTCAAAATTCACCCTCATGGCCAACATTCCTTGTTGGAGTTGATAAACATTTTCGTTCAGTCGGGGACACTACGAGCAATGAATGTAGTGCAGAGAGAGAAAAGAAAAAAAGGTCTCTTACTTTATCACTTCTCTAAAACCGTGAGATGATCTTACGCAGCTGTTTCAGGAGAAATGTGTCTCAGACCTGACAGAATAAATTCTCTTCAAAGATGAGTCAAAGAAATTGGTCTCTAAGAATGTAAAACAGGCCGTTGTTACACTAACCCCATCACACCTACAGAGGGTTCCGCAGCTGATAAAACAACAACTATTCTCAAAAACCACAGAAGAGATTTGAAAAGAGAGAGACAAAGAGGTCTATGAGAGATCTAGTCAAATGACACATTACTATGAGAATGAAACCATCTCCCACAAATCAGGTAATTAAGAAGTATCACTCCCCAGGCAGTAGAGGCACAAAAAACGATCAAAATCAAGTTGGGTAACAGGCCACCAAATTGGTCAAGAAACATAAAAGCATCGTATTTCTAGATTTGAATTCTCCACGTAATTGCATTCACAGGGGTCTCCCCTCCCTTCCTGGGGCTACAGCGGCCTTGCCTGTGTCATTTAAAGAGTGAGCGGAATGAGGATTGACAAGTTGTTTTAGGATTCCGCGGACAAGCTACATTAGCATGATTCTTTGGAATCGTTTCAAAGATCTTCGGCTACTAGTAATATTTTTCATCCCTCATTTTTATTATGTGGATGATGTCAGGAGCTGTAGCAGGAAGCACATTTTGTCAATTAAATAATTAATCCCACAGCAGACTTGTCAGTGAGGAAAAACTGACATTTGTCAGGTTCAAAGACAACGGGAGCCTGGAAAATTTATCAGGCCTGCTTGAGAAACACGTAATCTGAGAGCAAACGTTCCCTCGTCATTTCTCTCCTACATTCGCTGCTCCTGCTACACACATTCCCTGTATCAAATCACAGGAGAGAGAAAGGATGTGCACAGCTCGCTCTCCCTCAAACCCACCCCACAGCTTCCCAACGAGCCTATCAACTGTACCCCGTACAGCTGGCTCCAGCCTCCTCCTGTCCTCCAGCCGCACCATCACAAGTGGCCCAAAATGACACCAACAAGGCAAAGGGGAATTCTGACCCGCAATTGTTTGCTCTCGGCTTTGGCCACGGCACAGAGGTTGGATGCCAAGCGCTCGGGGCAGACTGGCCCCGGGTTCAAGTCCGGGCTCAGCTGTCGCTAGCCCTGGGGTGTCAGGCCTGTCCACCTGGGAAAGGAGCACCCGACTGGGACCCACCTCACACAGGGACCGGGGGGCGGTCGATGGTGGTGCACATAACCAGGGTAGCGCTATGACTGGAGCACGCTGAGCAATCAGGGCACGTCAGCCATGCACAGCAGTACATTCCAGTTATGTTCTTAATGTGTGATTTACGCACGCGTCAGGTAGGACGCGGCCCTGGCGCACCCCCACGCCTGCTTCTCCTTTCTCTCCGGCCCTTGAACCTCTCCTCCCTGCTCCATGCAGCCACTCCTGACAAGGGGCTCCCTCTCTCTTCCCTCTGCCCCTCTCCCATCTCCCCTTCCTGGCTGGCGAGAAGCTGAGTAATAGTACCGTTCGGTCCCCTAAGAACCTCGGTTCAGGGTTTCCGCAGATGGCACCGCTGTGTCATCGACAGCAGCCTGCACTGCATTAGCGCTGCCTAGGAGGTGAAAACTTCAGCTCGCTATTTTTAACCCGTTTAACCATCCTTCGTGCTGCCAAAGCCAAATGCTTGCTTGGGGTGTAGATGAGCCTCCCCCACGCATCACGCCACATGTGCTGATTTCTGTTTTTCTTTTAATGGCATTCCACCATGTATTTTTTTTTTTTTTTCCGATAGGGCACTAAACAGTTGTTTTTGGTACAAAAAGCAAGACTTCACACTGGGTTCAGATTGCATGCATTTCACAGTACCTACTATTTTTTAAATTGGTGGGAAGTGTACCCTGATAATCTATGTCAGCTGTGTAGACAATAGGAAAGAAAAAACAAAAACAAAAAAACTCGGGTTTGGGATTATAAGACATGGTGCAGTGAACTTCTAAGTCCCTTGGCTTACAGAGGGTATGTATCTCCAATATATGTTTTATAGCTTCCCTTAAAAGCTGGCTCAGGCGGTTAAGTGTCCAACTTAGGCTCAAGTCATGATCTCACAGTTTGTGAGTTCGAGCCCAGCATCAGGCTCCCTGCTGACAGTGCAGAGCCTGTTTTGGATTCTCCATCTCCCCCCTCTATTTCTCTGGCCCTCTCCTGATCACACTCTCTCAAAAATATGTATATAAACATTAAAAAAACCTGAATCTGAAAAAAAACTGGATTAAAAATATGAAGCTACTATATCCCCTTTCATAAATGATGATACCTGTAATATTTGTAAGATATATTTCAGGGGGGAAAGATTTCTCTTTAGCAAATCGAATGAGTTTGCTTTCTTGGAGGAAAACTGGTTTAGGTGAGTGAATGTCCTCTCAATCCACTTAGGATGGCTCTTTGCACAACATGGAGAAGAAAAGAACCACGGAAAATTTCCAAACTTCTGCATGATTTATTGCATTATTACTTTTTCTTAAGCTTGTTCCTGCTCAATATCAAACTGTTAGTCACACTGTTTGTAAGGTGATTGGGAAAGAATGAATATATTCTTTACATTTGAAGTTTAATTTATTTTTCCTCATTTCCTGATTAAATTAGCTAAGGGATGCTAAGTTCTGTGTCAATTGACTATGCGATACAAATGTAAGAGGGCTTTATTTTTATTAGTAGTAATCTTGCCCACATCTCCAAAAAATGTACTAGGAAAAACAAAAGAGAACTCGGGATGCCAAATTTAAAATCAGCTATTGTCTGAAAGCGTGGAGGTTGGTAGGTTTAAGACTGTGAAGTAAAGTTACAGAGCAGCAAACAGAGCATAAAAATGTTCAATAAATACATTTGAATGGCCAAACCATAATGGATTATATTATGCGAAGCTAGGATGTTTTAAGGTAGAACCTTAATGTTCTAGATTGCCTGCCAGAGAGAAACCTGAGCCCTCCCATAGTAAGTTCTTGTATGAACAGACAGACATGAGCACGTGGCCTACAGGGCTCATGAGATCATTCAGAAATAGGACTGTTACTTTTCAGTGATGGAAAGGGCTTTGCTTGTCAACCTTTCTGGTTCCCTTATATCAGTTCTAACTGCAGAAACGATGTCAGCGAGCACCTTCCTGAGAGGGTGAGGGAGCCCAAAAGAGCTGGGTTTCAAGTTTATGCACAAATGCTAGCTGTGTATAGAATCACGCACCTCACATATAAAACATGCTCAGTGATTCTCGCCTGGGTGGCTCAGTCGGTTCAGCGTCTGACTTCGGCTCAGGTCATGAGCTTGTGGTTCGGGAGTTCGAGCCCTGTGTCAGGCTCTGTGCTGACAACTCAGAGCCTGGAGCCTGGAGCTTTGGATTCTGTGTCTGCCCCTCTCTCTGCCCCTCTCCTGCTCATGCTCTGTCTCTCTCTCTTTCAGAAAAAATAAACATTAAAAAAATTTATATGTGCACAGTGATTCTCTACATGTATCGGTACCCTTATCTGGGGTTAATGTTTCTGTGGGTGGCTTTCTACCTTTAAACTGGAATACTACGTGACCATCTAATTTCTCAGAAACCTGAATCAGGGGCTAGACATCAAATGTGGAAAATAATCATGTCAGCTATAGAGGGGGAAAACGTGACCCCCTACAAGTGGGCACCATTTGCATGTGCCTTGTTTTATAAGAGCAGCGACCTACCTTGTCTGGTGTATTCGTCTGCTTCTCTGTGAACCAAATCCTTTACTCTGTTTCCGTAAAGCAGCCGTGAGGAATCATGGTCAAAAGCTTTCAAGGTTTCACTGGAGCTGTAGGACTTCTGTGTGGGGACCCTACACTCCTCATTGTCTGCTGAGGAATTTGTATAACGCCGTTCCTTTTCTCGTCTGCTCTTGGTCAGCGAACAGTAAGGCCTACGTTCTTTCACATCCATACTTCATTCCTTCTGGGTGCACATCCGTCCTGGTCAGCACAGATTACACTCAGGAATCAATTTTCATCGGCCTCTCTGCAAAGATAAAAGGTTTGTATCACGTCAGCATAACATTCATCTAACTACTAACCACCTCACAGGGTGCCTGGCTGGCTCAGTCCATCAAGCATCCAACTTAGGTTCAGGTCAGGATCTCACGGTTCGTGGGTTCAAGACCCATGTCGGGCTCTGTGCTGACAGCTCAGCGCTTGGATGGAGCCTGGGTCTCCCTCTCTCTCTGCCCCTCCTCTGTTCACACTCTGCCCTCTTCTCATTCTCTCTCTCAAAAATAAATAAACGTTAAAAAATTATTAAAATCTGACCACCCTACATCCTTCTCAATGTGGAGAACAGTGGAAAGAAACACTACTGCCTATCTAGAAAACCTGCTTTCAACAGCAACAAAAGGGAAAATTTGTGAAATCACTGTAAAATGTCCCGCAGTCCTAGAAAGTGAGGCAAACTTTCTATTACAGAGTATTATGGACGCTTGTTCAAGTTACTATCACTGATAGTGATTTTCATATTAATAAAAAACATTAAGCTCAAGATCAAATTTCACTATGGAGGCCCGCTAAAAGTTGGCCCCAATGTGTCTGTTAAATTTTCCACCACGGGACCATTTTCTCTCACGGTCTTTTCGCCATTCACAGATAAATTCTTTCTTTTTCTAACAAAGTTGTGTATTGTTTTTATTTCTTTGATTTTTTTTTAAGAGCGGGAGCAAATTGGGAGCATTGTGGATGCGAACTTTTGTCAGATACCTTAAGCATTTTATTAATTTTTACAAAGACTTTTTCTTCAGCAAGCACAATTTTCATGTTTCAAGGATCTCAACGATGGATAAAACGGATCCTTCGCCCTGACTCGTCTCCTAAAAATGTATTTTCCTCTCCAGAACATGAGTTTAATCCAGGCCATCCTGACTGTAAGGCAATTCAAGTGGCTAATTTGAGGTGGTAGTTTTTTGCAAACATCACTGGCAACAGTAAGTCAGAAGGAACAAGGCCAGTTGTGTTTCTTTGCTTAACAACTGTCTCTTTCCAGAGTTTGCTGAACTGACAGGGTAAGAGTGAATGGGCCTGAGGAGGGATGGCTGCCCGGGGTTACTGTTCATTTTATTTTTTAATTTATTTTAAAGTATATTTATTTAGGTAAGTAATCTCTACACCCAACGTGGGGCTTGAACTCATGACCCCGAGATCAAGCGTGGCAGGCGCCACAGGCTGAGCCAGCCAGGTACCCCTAATCTGCATTTTAAATGGTTTTCCTTTGTCTTTACTCCTTCTCATTTGGCCTTTCTCTTACATCTGAAGGTCCTCAATGGCCTTCAGGGTTGGCTCCCACACCACTCTGACTTTCCTAAATTCACTTGTTACCAGAGTGATTCCATAATCAGCTTGAAACAAATGATTTCTGGTGGTCCCAATTCTTCTCTTCGGTACCATATCCTTAGGACTGTGACTTCTATTTAGATATCTTTTTCTATGGAGAATCCCTCTCCCAAGGAATCTCTCCGTCTCTCTTGATCCTTGGCTATCATTACCCACATCACGCCTCTCTTTCATGTGCTTTCAACATGGTGTCTTGGTGCTGACTCTGATTCTCCCACTTGGGCTCCGCTTACATGTAGGCTGTCAACAGGTGTCTTCCGTTTGAGCAACGTTAGGACTCTTCTACCTTTCACTTTCTGATTTCTGCCTTCCATCCAGCTATAAGAATAGTGGTGAAATTCTGAGCTGGCATGATCACAGAGTTCCAGAGCCTATGCCTGGAAAATCTGAGGGGTTCCTTCCGGTACCTGTGCTTTTTTGTTTGTTTTGTTTTTAAGTGTTATTTATTTTGAGAGGGAGAAAGACACACAGAAAGAGAGAGAGAGAGAGAGCAAGGGAGGGGCAGAGAGAGGGGGAGACAGAGAGAATCCCAAGCAGGCTCCACGCTGTCGTGCTCAAACCTCAAGATCATGGCCTGGACACAGATCAAAAGCCAAATGCTTAACCAACTGAGCCATCCAGGTGCCCCTCCTCCTGCTACCTCTTCAACCAAATTGTATCTTCTCCTCTCCATACTGCCTATGAAGTGTTACGTGGGTTTCCAAACTGCCCTGCTATCGAATCAAGTGGGGCTCTTAAAAGAAGTTGCTAGGGATGCCTGAGTGCCTCATTCGGTTAAGCATCTGACTTCAGCTCAGGTCATGAGCTCGTGGCTCAGGAGTTCAACCTCTGCCTTGGGCTCTGTGCTGACAGCTCAGAACCTGGAGCCTGCTTCAGATTCTGTGTCTCCCTCTCTCTCTGCCCCTTTCTCGCTCACACTCTGTCTGTCTCTCTCTCTCTCTCTCAAAAAGTAAATAAACATTAAAAAATTAAAAAAAGAAAAAGAAGTTCCTAATATTCACCTTGGCTGTTCAAACATATCTTGACTTCTCTACCTTTTTCTGAGTTTCCATGAATCTGATTAGATAAAAAACACTAATATTTTTCACTGATCCCTTATGATTCATTACCCCATTATTCTCTTCACAAATTCTCCCAATTGCTCTTAATAGAAATTGGATTTCTCTTATTGCAGCTCTTCTTTGGTTTAAGACAATGAATAATTTCAAGATATGATAACAGGGCATATTTTTGTAAACCCGGGTAAAACAACATGCCAATTCACTCTCTTTAGTCCAGGTAAAACAAATATTTACTTTAGGTAAATATTTATTGAGTTAGTATTATGTATTTAAGCTCTCTTTCATGTGCTGAGGACACATCATTAAATAAAATGAAGTCACTGCCCTCATGGACCATACCTTTCCTGAGGAGAACCAGGTAGACTCGTTCTAATAGAACGAATATAGATGTCTGAGTTCAAGGCAAATCTTGGTTCTAAAGTGGTCAGACATCCTTGTAGGAAAAGCCATATCAACTGTCAGAACCAAATGATCACCAAAAAGCTAATTGACCAGATACAGATCATAATTCAAACATTTTTACTTACAGAACTTTGGGATTTGACATTATTAGGAAAGTTCCAATTCCTGCTGTGAGTCGACATTGATTTTAAAATAAGTGGTGCTAAGGGCCCCTGGGTGGCTCTCTCAGCTGAGTGTCCAACTCTTGGTTTAGGCTCAGATCATGATCCCAGGGTCATGGGATCGAGCCCTGTGTTGGGCTCTAAGCTGAGCGTGGAAACTGAGTGAGATTCTCTCTCTCTCTCCCCCTCTGCCCCCTCCCCTACTCTGTCTCTAAAATAAAAAATAAAAATAAACGAACTATTGCTATATATACACGTATGTTTGCATTTTTATACTTTAAAAATGGACTGATTGAAGAAAGGGGAAATTTTATCTTTTTTTCTGCCGCTGCCATTTTGCTTCGGTTAGTTTGACCAGGCAATGGCAAACTCTAGAACACCAGCCAAATCTGACCTATCATCTGTTTTTGTAAATACAGTTTGATGGGAACACAGCACATGTATTCGCTTATGTCTCGTCCTAGGCTGTGGTCCTGCTACAAAGACAGAGCTGAATGGTTGTGACAGTGACTGCAGCGAACTGAATTGTGTCTCCCAAACAGACATATTGAAGTCTTAACACCTAGAACCCGTGACCGTGACTTTATCTGAAAATATGGTCTTTGGAGCTGCGATCGAGTTAAGATGAGGTTATACTGGATTAGGATGGGTCCTAAATCTAGTGACTGGCATCTTCCTAAGAGACGGGAGAGGGAGATTTGGATACAGGGACATACAGACAAACCAGAGACAAGTCCACGGGAGGACAAAGCAGAGGCTATGTGACATAGCTACAAGCTGAGGGCTGCCAGCGAATGGCAGGAGCTGGGGGAAACATGTGGAGCGGATTCTTCCAGAGAACTTCAGAGAAAGCACAGCACAGCCAATACCTTCCATTTCAGACTTCCTGCTTCCAGAGCCTCTAGTTCTAAGCCACTGAGTCTGTGGTAGTTTGTTACTAATGCAGAGACCCGATGGCCTGCAAAGTTTAAAGTATCTATGGTCTAGCCCTTTGTATGCAAAACGATCAAGGTCTGAGTGACATCATTCAGATTTCCATTCTGTCCTTCATTGTCCCTTTGGAACTCTGAATTTAAAATGTATTCTCCTGGGACAAATATCATATGTTTGCACGTATAGGAGGATTAGGAGGAACTTAACTGAGGAACAAGGGGGAGAAGAAGGGGGGAAATGGTGGGGGAAAGGGAGAGAGGCAAACCATGAGAGACTCTTGAATGCTGAGAACAAACTGAGGACTCATGGGTGGGGTGGGGAGCGGGGAGATGGGCATGGAGGAGGACACTTGTGGGGATGAGCACTGGGTGTTATGTGGAAACTAATTTGACAATAAACTATTTGTTAAAAAAATAAATAAATAAAATAAAATGTATTCTCTTGATTATATAGCCCAGGGTACAACTTACAATCTTGCAAATTAGATGTTCAGTAAGTTCTTTAACATTGTAATGCAAACACATACCATCAAAAGTAAAGATGCGTCCTTATGGTAACGTTACCAATGTTTACAAATCAATTACATGTTAACAGATGCCTAATAAAAAGACAATTTTAGGTATTCTTGGGTTTTACAGAACATCTCTAGCACCAAATATCCGACTTTTCTTTATTTGTGAAGCAATTCTGAAGGGCCATGATAAACCAAGAGACAGTATTCAAATATACTATCAAAGACAAAGACGTTTTGATCTTAGAGATTCCAAACAGCAAAGTCTTTTGCATTTGTCTTTCCATTTTTGTGCACAGTTCAAACTCTTCAAGATTCAATCTACACTGTAATGTTTACAACCACTGATACGCTTCTGATGGAAGTCAATGAGTTCAACATGACTTCAAAAGGCAGTTTTCTGCATTATCTTCTGCACTCACAGCTCAAGATTTGAAGGTTAAAAAATGCAGCTGTTTAAGCAGTGCTAAACTGTTGAGGCACTTTGATGGTGACTGCACAGTCCTACCCAGGGAGAGGGTCACTGCACACATATTCAGTATAAAGCGTTTGACAAACAGGAACCTGGCTGGAAAGGTGGGCAAGGCCTTTGAACAATAAGGAAAATGACTAGAAATAAAGTTGTCCAAAAAGCTCTGACTGAACTTGCTACATCAAGTATAAAACATCATCCAATGGATTTGGTGAATTTCTATTAGCTCCTTGAAAAACAACTCCGTTACTATCCACAGCACTTCTCCGGAAAACACAGCTGGTCTTAAAGAAATTTCTATCATTTGGTTATTAGTTTTTCTCAACTGATTGTTTTCTCAATTTTTTTTCTGCAAATATTTGATTGACTAAATGAACGGGCGGGACACCAGATATGGGGTGATCATATCATCTGTTTCAGATATATTAGTCAAACCTGCTTGAAACTTGGCCAGAGAACTTAACAACATTCTTACATCATTTCATCACATGTTCCTAATTCCAAAGAAACGTTTTTTAATTGTACTTTTAGGAAGTAATCCGATTTTAACTGGACTTAGTATATCTTTCAAACCCTTCAGCCAATGATTACAATTTATCAGGCTTACAACAAATACCCCTAAAATCGTATGTACTTCTAAAATTCCAGGAGCTTACGTGTCTATTGAGCAACTGAAATAAAAACAGATATGCAGACCCAAAGGTTTAGGTAAACTGTTGGTCAAACTCCACCCACGCTCCCACTGTTATTTATTTTCTGTAAGAATTACAAATTCCTGAATGTTACTCTGAATATCTCCTGCACAGAATGTCCTCCTATCTTTCTAAGAGTTTGAAAAAGCTCACCCACAAGAATAAGCAGGCATCAGAAAAATACTAATTTACTCAAATGTATTTTTTTATTAAAGATCGAAATTAAGCTATTTGTACATAACACTAAGAAAATTTTACCTTGTATTATTCACAATTCACATTTTCCCTAATAAGTTAGAATTTATTATTTACTACCAGTTATGATAATTAAAAAGTAAATACAACTTTGCACACGGTAAGAACTTTTAAGTGTTTCATTTATTGAAGGCTAGATTAACGCCAATTGAACACAAGAGGAAATCAATTGCTATTGTTCATTTTAGAGGAAACCTTGTTTCCTGAGGCAAATTTACAAATCAAAGAATCAAAATAATTACGTACAAAAATAAAATCATATTAAGCTGGGGTTTTTTTGTAATGCTGAATTCAAGCACAACGAAAACTTGAGCTTGCCGTTTTAAATAGAAAAATGTGAGTGAATTTAGACGTCGTGTCTGAGGCACAAAGTTAAAACACAAACAGAACTGAGACGAAATATGGGGAGAAACAAAAGTGATGCTTGTTGAGGAGATACAGATACAGAAAAAAGTATGGTGAATAATTAGTGGTTGAGAAGACTAAACCAAGGCAGGTTTCTTTCTTTAAACATGACATTTGATAACAATAATGAAGAAGTCAGCTTCTGCTTTTGGCCAAGATGGAGTAAACAGGAACTGGATTTATCCTCCTGCCTAAAGTAACAACCACCGTAAAATTGACACAATACATGAAGCAGAGTTTTCAAGCCATTGACACACAGCGATGAAGGTCAGTGAACCCCGAGAAATGGGAAAGAAACACGAGGAGCCCTGGATTACCCTGGCTCACTGCCTCGGGGGTTTCTAGGCGAGCACAGAAGGGTCCCTGCAAGAGCCCGGCAGACTTCCTAACCTAAAAAGGCAGAGCCAGGACCCTGTTAGAACAGGTGTAAGAATCTACAGGGCAAAGTGTTGAAAGAAAGAGCTGCATGAACAAAGAACTCTGGAGGGCTGCGATGGATCCTTCTTGAGAATTCTGCAGAGCACTGATGGGCAAAGTTACGGGAGACGACTGCAGGCCAGAGAAAGAGCAGTTTGGAAGGAACAGAACAGAGTTTCATGACCTCAACATCTTGAACATTTTATATGGAAAAGTCCCTTTTTGTTGAGAGCTTTCCAATAGTAGGAGATTTAGCAGTACTCAGCCTCTATCCACCAGATCCCAGTAGTATTCACAGTCATGACTATAAAAAATATCTTTAGACATTACCAAATGTCCCGTGGGTGCAAAACTGCCCTTCTAAAGGATCGCCAAGTTACAGGAAACAGTAGCCAGAGCTCACACAAGGACAAGAGCAGCTAGCATGTATTCCCACTAACCAGACTGCGAAACCCTCCTAATGTATTAGGCTACTACGTACTTATAAAGGTCTGGCCTGAGTTGTGGGGAATAATTTAGCACTAAACTAAACATGGTACTGGTCTCATTTGAAAAGTCTTCAAAGCAAGACCAGGAAGATCAAACTGTTTTCGAGTAACCTAACTACTCCGTAACAAATCTGAAGAATGTTATAGGAGTGCAAAAGTGTCTAACACTCAACAAGGTGAAATTCACAATGTCTGGCATACAAGTAAAGATCTCTGGCATGCCGAGAAGCAGGAAAATCATGAGGGGGGGAAATCAATAATCTGAAACTGACTCAGAACTAACAGAGGTGTTGGGGCACCTGGGTGGCTCAGTCGGTTAAGCATCCGACTTCGCCTCAGGTCATGAGCTCACAGTTTGTGGGTTCGAGCCCTCTGTCGGGCTCTGTGCTGACAGCTCAGATTCTGTGTCTCCTTCACATTACATACAGAGTTCCTTGTTGGAAGGAATGTAAGCAAGAAAACAGTAGAGTAAGATCTTTAAAATGCTAAGAGGAAAAAAAAAAAAAGCTGTCATCCTAGAAGTCCATACCCAGTAAAAACATCTCTCCCCCCAAAAAAGGCAAAATAACTACTTTTTCTGACATGTTAAAGTTGACTACCAATAGACTCTCATTATAGGAAATGTAAAGGAAGCTGTCTAGGTGGAAGGAAAAGAACATCAGATAAAAATATGGATCTCCACAAAAGAAATGATAGCACTTGGAAGTGGCAGCTACATGGTTAAAAGTATAATATCTTTCTTATTTAAATCTCTTTAAGATAGATGACTGGTTGCATAAAAATTGTTACAGTATATTGAGAATTAATTGTATAACATGTGCAAATAAAGTATACTGCAAAAGCAGCATAATGGAACAGAGGGGAGAAACAGTATACTATTGTAAGGTTTCCATACTATATGTGAACTGTCATCACCTCAGGATACACTGTATTATATCAAAGACGTACATTTTCAACCCTAAAGCAACCACTAAAATAACAAAACTCAGAGTTGTAGCTAATAAGCCAACAAAATAAATAAAAGTAAAAGGCAAAAGATTTATATGATCTGAAGAGACAACAGAGTATCCCAAAAGAGATAACAGAATCATAAAAACTGGAAGCATAAAAACTATTTGAGTCATCCAATGACAGTAGGAGAAGAGGATCAAAGATTATATGGGGAAAAACAAATACAAAGAGTAAGCTGGTAGACTTAAATCTAACAAGGCCAATAATCACATTAAATGTAAATGGTCTAAATATCCTACACAATGCCGAGATTTTCAGATTGGTTTAGAAAAAAAGTATATGCTGCTGCCAAGTAACACACTTAAACATAAAGATTCAAATAGGTAAACAGTAGGTGGAAAAAGAGAAACTTAAGCACATCAATAATCACATTAAATATAAAAAGGAATGATCTACAGACACCAATCAAAAGGCAGAGATCGTCAGCTTATATGAAAAAGCAAGGCAAGATCAGCTGGAGGAACATTCACCAGCAATTCAAAAGAATGGGGTGATTTTCATGCCTTGGCATAAAATGGTGCACAAGGAATAGTATTTCTTAATTTTTTTATTCACTCATCATACATGTCAGGCATGATGAGAGGCATCAAAAATGTAGAGATGAAGAAGACACAGTCTCTGTCCTCTCTCTCAGTCTGAACAAGGAGAGGATGGTTAAATAATCACAAAAATACGATTACAAGTGTAACAACAACTGCAAAAAAATTGCAAGTTTTGTAAAGAGAGAGAATAGAAAGTGGAGTCTAACTGAAACTGAGGGCCAAAAGAAGAGCTCTCCTAAATGACATGTAGGTTGAGACTCACAGGATGAATAGAATTTAGCCTGGGCACAAGCATGTGTGGCACAGGAAAGGACTTGAGAACATACCAAGCAGGCTGAGAGGATAACCTGCTCAAACAAATGCCTGCAGGCACAGAACAGCTGGATGGACAAGCATCCACTGGGCTGGGACACACTGAGTGAGGAGCCGTGAGTCCAGAGGAAACCTGCCGGCCAGGTGCTGAGCTTCATTACATAAGCTAATGGGTCTCACCCAGAGGGCACCAGACATGGTGACCCCTGGCGAGTGAAATGGGGCTCTGATGTGATCAATCAGATTTACAGTTTGGTGTGATCCCTCCAGCTGAAGTGTGAAGAACACGGAAGAGGGAGGTCTGCAGTGGAAGTAGATTTTTACGGAAGTCCAGGCCAGAGAATCCTAGCTTGGACTAGGGAACCTGAAAAGGCAGTGAAGCGTTAGAGAGGTGGATGGCTATGAGAGATGGACATGGCATCGTCAAGGCGTTGGGAGTGCTGAAACAAGAGTGAGGAAGAGGGGCTGAGAATGACAGGCAGGTGGCCGCCTTGAGCAGACGGTGGAGACGGACATCTCTGAGACACATGGGGAAGGCCATACCTATACACTAACTAATGTACACGACCAATTAATGCTTTTCTTTCATTTAAAACATGTGTGAAACAGTAATATTTGCTCTTTGTGGAAACTAGAAAATACAGATGAGTGCCCAACCCCTCCAAACAAAATATTAAAATCTCTACCCTCTTGATCTTTTCTGTATCCACAGTTTCATATTTTTTTCCTATGTGTGTGTGTACATGTAAGTGTATGAATATATGTATGTGTCATATGTATTTTAATACAGATGAGCTCATAATCCATTTCTACTTAACACTCTGAACATTTTCATGTGAGTAAAGCTATAGTTATATTTAATTTAACAGTAATAAATAGGAAGGTTGTTGTATTAAATATTTTTTAAATTTTTAAAATTTTATTTACTTTTGAGACAGAGAGAGAGACTGAGAAGGAGAGGGTCAGAGAAAGAGGGAGACACAGAATCTGAAGCAACTCCAGGCTCTGAGCTGTTGGCACAGAACCTGACACGGGGCTCAAACTCATGAACCGCAAGGTCATGACCTGAGCTGAAGTTGGATGCTTAACTGACTGAGCCATCCAGATGCTCCTAAATCTTTTTTTGTTTATTTATTTTATTTTTGAGAGAGAGAGAGAGAGAATGGGAAGGGCAGAAAGAGAGGGAGACACAGGATCTGAAGCAGGCTCCAGGCTCTAAACTGTCAGCACAGAGTACAAGGTACAGCTCAAACTCACATACCGCGAGATCATGACCTAACCCAAAGTTGGACACTTAATCGACTGAGCCACTCAAGGTGCCCTGGAAGGCAGCCGTTTTAAAAGTCAAAATTATTCTCCATGCTTTATCACAGATAGCAAATATGTGAACTTAGATAATGAAGGAAATAGGAATACTATACTAAAATAGCTACTAAGTGTGAATACTGGGAAATTTCTAATTGGAAAATATATAGAACACTGCCTTAGGCTATGAGAAAAGTGGCTTAAACCTCATCAAATCATTAAAAATTCTTTTAAAATTATTTATATAGAGAAGGAAACAGAAACTGGAAATGATCAAAAAAGGAAAAATATGGATAACGAGGGCTAATTTACTCAGTATGGTAAAGTAAGAGTATTATTCTATGATTTAAAAACAAGTAGAGCAATTCACTTGTACAGTTGGAAATTAAAAGTGATTCTGTGTTTCCTGATAACAATTACGGACAATTGTAATATGCTGGGAAAATATAGTAATACAGTCATGCGGTCTATGGTTACATCCACCCCAGTAACAGCAGGGAGAAGGCTCTAATCGCCATATTGGATTAGACACGGAAAGGCGCTAAGATCCAAATACTGCACTGAACACAGCTTTCTTCCCTTGCAGACCTTTAGAGTAAAGTGTAAATAATATCTCTCCATTCGCCTGTCTGCCTGGATCTCCATCATAAATATTTAAGTATTTTTATGACGCCTTAAACCAGAACCCTGAATATAGAGTCCACAACTTTATCCCTCTGTTCTTCGGCACGAGCCAGGCCTTCGGAAACTTTGCCGGCAATCTTATCTGGTTCAAAGGAAAAATCAAGGGAACAGTTAGGTGTCATGCAGATGATACTGTGTTATCCAAATGGCCTCAAATAGACACTAGGTTTTAAAAAAAAAAAATAGATAACTTTGCTATCACTTCATGTATTGTTCTGATTGAACTGGGTCACAGACTAGACTGTCATTCCATCTTGAAATGAACACGCTCACCTCAGTGGACATGCCAGTCACAGTCAGATACGCAATAACAGTAACAACCTCCATTTACTGAACACTGTGTTATGTGAGGCGTTTTACACACTGTATTTCTACTTCTAATAACAGCCCATCAAGGGCGTGTGATTTACCAGTTTTACTGATGAGGCAATATGAGAAATTAATAAAAAATTCCACGTCAGACAACCAGTGAGTGCTGAGGGTGGGACTCATATTCGCATAGCTGGCTCTTCCACTGGCTTGTTTGAAAGGCTGCCAAACTGTGGGACCTGTGTAGCATCAACTCCAAATCCAAACCCTTAGTGATAATGAGAAAACCATAAGCAAGACTTATAGATGGCTTCAAAACCATGATAGCTTGCTGTATCATCAACGTGACTCAAAAATGGGCGTTACTGACTTGGTGACAGTTGGAAATGCTACAGAAAACTGGACAAGCTTCTTAAATGAAGACCTCATATTATTTCCCTAAGTGCTGAGGATATTCCTCTCTTGGAGAGTGGACATAAAAGCTCCTTGATGAATTATTAATTTCACTCTTGATTATTTATTGAGTGCTTAAAATATTCCAGGTGCTTTACATGTATGACCTCACTTAATCCACACAGCAACCTTAGTAGGTAAGAATTATAAACCCCCTTTTCACATGAGAGAACCAAGACCCAGAGAGATTAACTGACTTGTCCAAGGTCACAGAGTCTGGAAGTGGCTGAGCGGAATCTGAACGTCTTTCGGTGTAATTCCAGACCTGGGCTCTTAAGCACTAGACTATACTCCCAAACTTTAGAACACAAAGGGACTGTAAGCTATCATGAAAACAAGTTTTGAAATAGGTGTAATAAAAAGATGGGGGAGGGACAGAAAGAGAGAGAGAGAGAGAAATGACAGCAAAGAGTTTGACAACCTGTGTCAGGATGTCAACAGATCCGGGATTAAGAAAGTCAATGAAGGCTACCATGTCGAAAAGACCATGATAATTACATTAGCAGAGATCACAGTACTGGGGAAGCCAAAGTAAAAGCCATGTGAACTTCACCTGAGCAGAGAAAGATGAAACATTCAAGATCAACTTAAGAAAGAGAAAATATCCTGGGAACATTTTCTAGCTTGTCTTCAAGGAAAGACCGTTACAGAAGAAATAGATGATATCTTCCTGTGATGCTATGTTTTCATAGGAGAACACAGTCGCCTTGGCTCGTCTCCCAGCCCATGTGGTTTAGTTCCCAGAGGGGGAGCCTCTCCTAAGTTACAGCCAGTGTGGTTACATGAATTTTTTTGTATGCCTTGTGTTTCTCAGAATGAGTGCTTGCCTCCAGCGATGGTTTTCAGAGGCTGAGTTAGAGCAGACCCCAGTCTTAGGGTGAGGGGAACTGCCTTCCAGGGATCCCAAGGATTGGTCGGGGAATGAACATGTGGCCCGACTCGGGCCAATAAGGTTAGTTCCAGGGCCTGTAATAAAACTCTCTAGAACACGCCTACTCAAAACCAGCAAATGTGGAGTTGCTTGTGTGGGGATGTAAACGTGGGTCTCATTTACATTTTTGTCACCATGGGAGAAAGCCTGCCTTCCAACCTAAGACAATAGACCTCAGAGAGAGAGGAATAGGATTTTGGACCAAGAAATTCTTACATTGGGTGTTCCAACTAAAAAGAAACTTATACGGCCACGAGGCAGAAATACAGGTTGGATTTTTGATCTGACAGATCTATGTTAAAGTCTAGCTCCATGATCTACAGTACACGTGTCTTATGACCTTGGACAAGTTACTCAACCTCTCTGAGATTTGGTTTCCTGTATTTTATTCTCTAAACTGCATATGATACTATCTTTCTTACAGAAGTATTATGAGGATTATATGAGATAAAGTCTTAAAAGCATTTAGCACTGTGATGGGCATATAATATCATGTCTGCTTGATAAGGGCCGGTTATCATAATTAAATTCAAAAACATGTCCAGTGTCCAAGAATAGTGTCCACGATCATTAGGCTTCTCTGAGGAACTGGGATGGACAAAATGTATAAAAGTTCAGCTCTATAAAGTAGAGAGCAAGGGGTGATACTGCAGCTGGGGTGAAAATGGTATTTTGCTAAATGTTTGAACAGAATTCAGGTTTTAAATATTTGTGAGCTTCTTCAAAAACACTAGGCCATCAAATGAGGAAAAAAAAAAAGTTCCCATACTGATAATTTTCAAGTGACTTCATCTATAACGTTATCCAAATAGTCCTGTCTCGGTAGCAGAAAGCAGGCGGCCAACCCTAGAAAAACTTTCAAGGGGAGCCATGAAACTGATTAAGAGTCTCCAGACTGAAAGAACTATGTGAGGTTTATTTTAGTAACAACTAGGTGGAGACCTGATAAGTACCCACAAGTACTCGGAGAATAAAGGATAACTACAGTTATTCACGCCTCTGTAACCCACAGGCAGAATGACTGTAATAAACATATTCTCTGTCTCCTGCCCAGCAGATAGTTTTCATCTCAATCTGAAAAGCACCAAGCCAGCCAAATGGCACCTTCTTCGCAGACCCCTGGGGTACAGGAAATTCTGGTTCAGTGCTGGAGGTGAGGGTCTCACTCGACTGACTTGCCATCTCCCTGTGGAGGGAGGAGGGAGACGTGGATGGAGATTCCCAATCCCCACTTTTTCCTTGAAGTGGCGAAGCTCTCGGAGTGGAGGAAAGGTCAATTTTCAGAGTTGCTTCAGGGTTTTAATGCACCTGTGGGTTCAGTCGTAGGGTCCAGAGCACCCAGAGAACCAGGTAAACCCTCTTATCTTGCTATGGATACCGCAGAGGCTGGGCCAGGTCTGGTTTCAGCCTCTATGGGTGTGGGCAAAAGCACCCAACAGTCTGTCTGGAGAAGATCGCGCACCTACGCCAGAAGATTCAATTCTTTAGTATTTTTCTTCTTTGGTGTCTATTGTCTGTTTTTAAATAATTTTTAATGCAACACTCTCAGGGTACATAAATATGCTTGACTTAGTATAGGCTCACGTAGAAATGTAATGTTTTGACATCTCAAGTTTGTTTAAACACCCTAAAGTGTGTATGTATAAGACACTCAAATATTTTGACTTTGTCTAAATGTTGCCAAATAGTCTAAGCAAAATAGGAAAAGTGTATCCAGTTAGTCAGCCATTCTGATTTCCTGAATGTTCTAGATCACAAAAACAAATACGGGCATCATTTATAATGTTTATAAAAAAAAAATTGTATGGGTCAGGTACATAGGGTCCGACCCAGGCCTCCCTTGTCAGGGGCACCTGCCGAGGGGTGAGTAGGGGTATGCAATCCAGTCCACTCTCTGCTGTTGCCCAGCCCAATGGTGGGCACTATCCGCAAAAAGGGGGACTCTGTCTGCTTAAAGGGGGCCCCTCGCACTAATTAGCACAATGGCTCTGGATAAAGTGGCTCACTCAAAAACATTTTTTTTCACATGCTGTTACTTACTGGTGGTAGTTATAAACCAAGGCACAGGATTAAAACGGACCTACGCAACAGATAAAATTGTTGCCGTCTCAGATGCCTGCTGAAGTAGGATCCTTTCAACACTCTTCCTGACCACAAAAGGGCAGTGCCTGCGAGAGTGTGCCAACAGACACAGAGAGAAATTCAGTTTCCTTAGTTTTCCGTTGACTACCTGCCAAGCAGAGGCTGGACTTTTGCCATGCTACTTCATACCTTGATGATGTGTTCTAGAGAATCGTTAAAAACCACACTTTCTAGGTAAGCTAGTAAATTGTGGCTACTCAATAAACATTAAACCGCAACAACAATTTGGAGTAAGTCAATTGGGTCTGCGTTTCTTGAAAGAAAGGCATTACTAAAACGCAGTAGTCACCGTTGAGAAAAACAGGAGCTAATTTTGGCTACTGTGGCTTTGCTTTACAATAATTTAACTTGCCATTCGCATCACTGCAAAGTAGTTATGGTATCAGTTAATAATGACAGTTATAAACCATAACACCAGGAGGGTTTTAAGATGGACTTGGATGGAACACTGAGGAAAGAACGCTCGTTTACGGGAACATCTTCCTCAGGGTGAGTTCTGATATCCCTTTTCCGTTACCTTCCCAACTGGGCATCGGCATTTCGGACCCAGACTAGGGGCTGTATTAGGAGGTGTATTATTTTAATACTCATTTAATTTTTGGTCCCTCTATTTCTAACTACCAGTAGGGGGCCAATTAGCACTGATTACAACAGTTCTTTTGCATAATGGACACCTGTCGCCTAGGAGCCGGACTGAGACTGCTAACCTAATTTCACGTGGGTCACCAAGTAGTAATGACTACTACTTATTACCAGTCTAGAAGGCATCTTTTCCCCTGGCCCCGCCCCTCTTCCGCCTTGACAATCACCGTCAACCTCTGCGTGCAGGCATGCCAATGTTAATACCACTTTGGAAAGAAGAAATGGCGGACACAAAGGTTTCCATGATTATTTGTGGAAAATCGCCACATCTCATTGGATTGTTTCCACAGTAGATAGTAGGAAACATGTAATGCGGAATATATTTTAATTGCTGTGATGTAAATGAGACTTTGGGGTCATGTTACGGAGTGTTAACTGAAAGATCCAGCTATGACTTTAGCATGCCTGCAGGCCTTTTAAATTGTTATGGGAAATTGCAGCATTCAATTGAGCAGTTTCAACACTGAGGTCCCCTAAGGCTTATTACAGTTTGGCAACATGATGCCAATTTCAACTAATGTACATAATGCTCTTTTCCTCTCATACTTCATCCCCAGAACCTTTCTAGGAGGTACAACTTGAAAACCATGAAACACTGAGCAGATGAAGAGCTACATAATTGAGGCAATTTACCATTATGTTATTGGCAGAAGTCCTCAGATTCCAAGGGACTTCACTCAGATGGGGTTCAGATGAGCGTGGGTATCAAAATATTGGTCCAGTAATAATAAATAGAAATAAAAAGAAAATGTCCAAATTGTTATAATTCAATTTCCCATTATAATAGTGAGTTCTTAATTGTTCGGGGAAAATATGTCCAGATAATTCAAGAAGGATTCAAGTAGTAAATAGCTAGAAGAACACACTTAGGATTATAAGGCACTTATAAAATATATTGTAATTTATAAACATTTTCATAGACACTGATAGTATATTGGCTCTGAAACTCTGGTTCCTTAAGGTACGGACCACAAAAACCAGAAGATGTATCTCACATGCAAGTGTGGCTTACTGTCATACCAGCAGGGAGACTAGGGGACCCTCTTTCTTCTCCTTGGGTACATGAGGCACAGGCCTGTGCAATTTCCTGGTGCTGAAGGGAATCAGATGAACCAGATTCCCCACAACCTGACTAGACTGAGCTTCTTCTCGTGATCGATCTGAGCAGGCAGTATAGCGTTCTTCACAGAGAGGGCAAGAGATGTGCACCAAGTCGCCATTGTCTGCTCTGCTGTCGCTATCTCCCAAATGGCTTGGATCATAGCCCCTTTGGTCAGATCTACAGACTGTGGAGGGCTAATAACAAAGTTCTAAGAATCTCTTTCTCTCTCGCTGTGGCTACTCTGTATCTTACCAAGTAGGAGAGCAATCATTCCCCTCCAAGCCCTACAAAAGTAGGGTCCTATGATGTGCACACCTCAGACTAGTACTGGATATTTCCACTACGCTATACACAGAGGACATGCATGGTTTGGGCATTTCATATTCAGATGGGAGTTACCTTTCTTCTGTCTCAGCCCAAAGCAGAAGGACAAAAAAGGGCAGCGTTGTAGATGCAAAGGACAATGACAGGGAAACAGAACTGGGACACAAATCTGAAGCACCATGCCAACAAATTGTAGTAAGAGAGGATAAACTACGGCTAAAAAACGTCAGCAAGAGGAATACTATCACAACACAGATTCTGAATAAGAAAACCCTTGCACATCACTGTGTATGGCTCATTGAAGGAACATTTTATGTTCTTTTTAGGTTTGATCACACCTAATTTTCTAGTTCAGCAAATTCTCCACAACACCGTTGCTGGCATACTTTGAAATACTAAACATCCTAGTAGCATCTTGAAAGGAATAAAAGACTCACAACAACATTGAAAAGCCACCCACAATTACAATGCAATTATTTCTACAGCAAATCAATGCCTTCCAGCATCCATGAAGGGACACAATGAAGGAATACAAGTAGTCTCTGTTAATCACACTCACAGGTCCTTCAGGACTTAGGATGTGTTAACAATCTGCTGCTTTTTGAGTAGAGCTGTTTATGGCCCTGACCATATCCTCTTCTCTATTTTCAGCATAGAATGTTGTCATGTTTCGGTAACTATATCATAATCCCTGGAGCTGGCTCTGCCCCGCGATACTCAGTGCTAGCAGGGTATACCATGTTTATATCCACAGCAGCTGTGTTTCTGGATGCTGGTCCCAATCAACCCGTGTCTTTGTGGTGCAGATTAAAACAAAAAACAAAAACACAGGAAACTGGGACAAAATGAGCTCAATTTGGTGGCACCCCTTATACACGTGCAGCACAGAAATAAGCCAGGAGTTGAAAACCACCAAGGACAGTAATCGATGTATACAACCCCACAACTTCTCTGGTCTGTGTCCATGCACACCGGCGCAAACTATGCCATTCCTGTTCTGGATTGAACACTATTTTGGTTGTAATGGTTGAGAAGGGGGAAGAACACTGATTGTAGTAGAAGTTTTACTGTGCCATTATTTTCTGTTACACTGCTCCACAGGCTTCTCTACCCCCAAATTCATAATCACATCCGAAAAACCCTCTTTGATTATTATCTAACTACCTTGGTGTCTTGCACACAGTAGGTCTTCAATAATCAGTGAGGTTTCCTGATTCCTGTGAACTTTTATGTCCCAAATGAAGCAATAAAGCTAATTTTAATAGAAAAATAAATTATTTTAAAAGAGAGAGGATCACATAATATTGTCTTCAGGACACGTCTCACTTGGCACTCACCACTGGATTTAGTTCATTTGCTTTTGCATTTTTTTTTGTTCCCACTATCCCCTAAAGGGTCTTCATGCTCTATTTCAAATTTTCCTCTTGAATAATGGGAATGTGATGATCCAAAACGGAAGCTACTATAACAAAATCATGCTATAACATTCAGAGGTCTCCAGGACTCTTATGTTGATAAAACTTCTATCTGGGAAAGTACTGATTGCACAGAATACTCTCATTATGGTCATGCAATATAGAAACAAAAGTATAAGGCTTCAGGTTAAAAATGAAACCATTAAAATAACAATATACAGCTAACCTGAAGATTCTATTGCTGTAAGGTGCCTAAAGGGTCGCCATGTAGAGACTAAGAGGAGTTTACTGTACATAGCTCAAAAGTATCAAGCACTCAATAATGTTTCTTTTTATGCATTTTCTCATTTAACTTCTATAGCTAATTCTATGAAGCGCATTCTTTTTTTAACCCTCTTTTACAGAGAAGGAAACCTTCACTCTGAGAAAGGCACACAACTGTTAAACAACACAGCTAGGGTTCAAACCTAGCTGTGCATGATATAAAATCCACCCATTGGACCATGACACTGTGTTGACTCTTAGGACAAGTACATGAAGTCACATTAGGTAAAATAAAAAGGTGGATAATATTGATTCTCCTGTTTTACTTAGAAAGCTGTTTTTTTAGTTATTTTTTTATTTTTAGAAAGAGAAGGAGAAAGAGACAGAGAAAGGGAAGGAAAGGGGAGAGGGAGAATGTCAAGCAGGCTCCACACCCAGCATGGAGCTCGACATTGGGCTTGATCCCACGGCCCCAGGATTGTGACCCAAGCCAAAATCAAGAGTCAGACATTCAACCGATTGGGCTCATCCAAGTGCCCCTGTGAAAGCTTTTAAGGCAAAGATGATCTTCTACAGAAGGAACAGAAATATTACTCTTATGTCATCATATTGTTCAGGGGTCTCTGGTAACATTCTGACACCTAATAGTGCCCAGTGGAAGAATCCCGTCAGTGGTCTGTCCCAGCAGATTAACCAATGTGTGAAAATACAGAGTTGAAAAGGCCAACACTCCAACATTAGAGCTAAAGCTAATAATTTCAGCTATTAATTTGCACACTAAGCAGTGACAGAAAGCACATACGCTCATTTCAACAAGGTACGTTTACATGGAAAACAAGTTCTACCCATGGTTTATGGCAGAATTTACAAGGGAAGCAGGTTTCATGAGTGAAATTAAGATAGGTTCCCATCACCGAGAATGCCGCAGTTCACATAACTAATCACCCATAAAACCTATTACAAACACTAAGAAAAACTCAAAAAGCATAGAAGAGTGATGAAATTTCCACCTCAGTGACTGATAAAGTGAGACCTATCAAAACTCAACTGAGCTGGAAAAATGACACACTGTGAAGAGGTGCTTAGGATGATATGTGGTCAGGATCCTCCATTAGTCAAAGTGATGACTCGCGATACATGGATATTTCAGGTACTCATACCTGGAAGTTCCATCCTTAATGACAGAAGTGTGTTTTCTCCCATAGAAATGAGAATGAATGCTTCCAAAGCCACCGCTCACCAGGAAGAATGATTTGTCAGATGCACAGCTCTCAATCTGAACCTGAAGAAAGGCATAGCTATCCTTCCATTTTAGAATTAGATAAAGTACACATTTATCACACGCTCTTTAAATACTGTTTCCGGAACCAGTTTCTTGGCTTCCAGTTTTATATCTTCTTTTACCATTGCTTTGGGCCAACCATAAGCAATGGTGTTTCTATTTAACTTTTTAAGGAAAAGATGTTCGGTTTTGTTAAAGGGAGGATATGGCAGATATAAAAAAGAAGAGTCGTTGTCTCAGATTCCTGAATATCCTATGCTATGTGCCTTACTTTTCAAACAGTTACAACGTGAACTCTTAGCAAAGCAGAGATGCCCTGTAGAGTGGCAGACATTCCATGAAAGTTGGCTGAATGAAAATGAGAAAATGGGGGCACCTGGGGGCTCAGTCGGTTAAGCGTCCAACTTAGTCTGAGGGCATGATCTCCCTATTCACGAGTTTGAGCCCCATGTCGGGCTCTGTGCTGACAGCTCAGGGCCTGGAGCCTGCTTTGGATGCTGTGTCTCCCTTTCTCTGCCCCTCCCCGGCTTGTGCTCTCTCTTCCTTCTCAAAAATAAATAAACATTAAAAATAAAAATAAATGAAAATAAAAATGAGAGAATGACCCACAGGAAAGGAGCACTTTCACATCCAGATCACAAGGACATTTTCAATGGATTTTCTTCTATGTTAATTGTTTGGCAAAAGAATCGATTTTTCCAGTAGAAAGTTTTAAATAATACAGAGTCTAAGATATTTGACTGGTAGGGTTGACAAAACAAATCACTGGCCTGTAAAATTTTTTAAAAGCTTTATATATTTTTGAGAGAGACAGAGAGAGACAGAAAGAGAGAGAGAGAGAGAGAGAGAGACAGAGTATGAGTGGAAAGACAGGGAGACACAGAATCTGAAGCAGGCTCCAGGCCCTAAGCTGTCAGCATAGAGCCCAATGCTTGAACTCACAGACCACAAGATCACGCCCTAAGCTGAAGTTGGATGCTCAACTGACTGAGCTACCCAGCCACCCTGAACTCACATGCATTCTTTTCGGCCAGCTTTTCTCCTCTCTCTTATGCTAAAGCCCCAAAATCACATTAGCATGTCCTGAGGACGGACGGTGATGTGAAGCTTACCCTGATGCAGAACTGTACCTACTGGCTTTCTGCCTTTCTCGGTATAGACCTACCAACACCCCGCCCTTCGAGTCGCATGCTATACTTCTTTCTGGTGTAGTGAAGCCAGGTTGTAGCTGAAAAGGCAAATTGCATTTTATGGCTGTGTATACTCAACTTCCTTTTGCTAGTGTATTCTTTCTGTCACTTCAAAAGAAGCATCTTTTTTTTTTTTAAACTATGTCATCTGCAAAAAGCAAAAAGCCAGTGGTGTGTTCCATTGTAGATAGTGTCACAAGGGGACACTCTCCTCTGATGCTCCTAGGGGTGGGAATTTTCAAGATGCTCTACAATGTACATTTCTTTTTTCATGTAATTGATTATTCATGAGCTAAAAATAATTAAAGAAAAAAATCTGCGATTGACGGTAATAGTTTTCTTGCTAACCTCAATTAACTTCAGCCTCTACTCTAAATCTCATCATGCTACCTGTCAAACCCATACCTTTTACTGAATGGGAGGAAATGCAAGCCTGTAATACAGGGAGAAATATATTATCTTCACAGATACCGGTTTCAAAGTACAAACCACCTTGGACAGGCAAATTCAACGTTTGGTTGCAATTTTAGGTAAAGGTAAGGAAGAAATCTGGGGACTCCCTAGGGAGGTGATGGAGGGCTGTGGGTCTTCGTAGCATAGGGTGGATGCTACGTGATGGAAAAGGTCCTGCCAAAGTGAACTACTTTTATGAAAGCCAAAGGAAATGTAGAGAACCGAGAAAGAAAACATGTATGTGGCATATTAATCATCCTCACTACTGAGATTTAACACATAGAAGATGCAGCCCTCTTCATTTGTCTTTCAAGTGTATACATATTTTTCTTTATAAAGGATAGCTTTATGACTTGAAAGGAATAGAAAACTAATAAATAGAAGGAATATCTAATTTCTTTCTAAAAAAAAAATACAGCTAGGCTGGAAATGCCAGGTTAAGAGAGATCAAAGTTCATTTTGACACAAACCGAAGTCAATTATTTTGTAATCTATCATTACACTGAATTGTTTATGAAATGGAAAAGTCTGTCATTGTGTTTCTATCCTTTTGCTAAGATTTCACTGTTTCGCACAAATCTCGGAAGAGCTTGTGGGCAGTTGGCTTCTCTACTTCTCTGACTGATAAGCCTACAGAACGGAAGCTCTAGAATTCATGCATGGCAAACGCGCCAAAGTAGCGAGAGAATTCTGTAAATAAAGACTCCCCTCTTCATATGTATGCCCATGGTACCTCAATTAAAAACTATAAAATTAATACTATTATTTTCCTATGCACGCAGGAAAGTAAGATGGCAGAAAATTGAACTCAACTTCAGGAGCTCTGTTCCTCAATCTCCGTCTCTAAGACCAAAACCATGGGCACGAGGCATCAGCGTGTCCACTTTCCTGTCAGTATTAGGATTCTTAAGATGTGTAATTCTACTGTCAGATCGGCAATCTGGTAATAAATACCCAATATCTTCATGTCTTTATTTGTTAAAATGGAGGGGAAGGTGTCACATTCCAGAATTCAAAACAGAGAAAAGATCAAGTCAAGGTAATTTTATTGTCCCTTTCCAACATATGGACCTAGAAGTCAATTGTCATTTTCAATAGAGTTTTCTTCCCTCCCTCCCTCCCTCCCTCCCTTCCTCTCTCTCTCTCTCTCTCTCTCTCTTTCTTTTCTTTCTTTCTTTCTTTCTTCCCAGAAGGTCTTCTACTGGGTCCATACCAGTATGGGAAAGAAATTACCCTGCTTACAGCATAATGGAAGGCATCACATGGTAATACCCTGGGGCCTGGGTTTTTATAGCCCTCCCCGGCCACCTCTCTACCTCTTGCACCCTCAACCATCAGTCATTTTTCAGTCATGTGACCACAGCAGGTAACTTAATTTACTTGTCTCTTCTCTAAAATGGGGGATAATAACATCTTGCCTTTCTGGATGTAAAGGGTTGGTTTAAATTATCCTGAGGTTCCTGCAAACTCTAAGATCTATAATTTAAAGATTCCTCAAAGACAGTGTTCATTCCTAATTTCTATGACCTTGATACACAGTAAAATGTCAACCTCCCTGTGTTAAGAGGAGCAAAGATAAGCAGCCTTGCCTGTCATCTCTTTTCCTTTTCCCAGGTTTTTAAAAATTGTTTTCTCATCTCGTACTCTAAAATAAATTAATTACAAACCCGTGTTCGTCTTCTTCTTTTTAATGTTTATTTTTGAGAGAGAGAGAGACAGAGAGAGAGAGACAGACAGACAGACAGACAGAATCAGAAGCAGTCTCCAGGCTTTGAGCCCTCAGCACAGGGCCTGACGTGGGGATCGAACCCACCAACTGCGAGATCATGACCTGAGCCGAAGCCGTAAGCTTACCCGACAGCCACCCAGGTGCCCCAAGTGTTCTTCAATTACAGTAACACAGGCTTCCTTTTCCTTTTTTTGTCTTGTTCCATATTGATTCCATGAAGTTGTAAGAGCTAAAGCTTTACGTTAGGATTTCACAAAGGGGTCAATAAGGAAGAGTCCATTTCAAACCTAGTGTTATGAAGAGGGGTACAAATGCCCTTGCTTGACTCTTCCATCTTACTCAGTTTTCAACAGAGTGGATGTTAATAACTAGGAGAAACCAGTTCAACTGAAAATTTTCCACAGATTATCAGATAATCCAGGGTTTTTAAAGGCCTCTTAATTCTTTCTGTCCCGAATAAGCCCCACCCAGCGGTTTTCCAACCACTCTGGTCTCTCAGCTTCCTTTCTTAATTTCCAGAAGCCAATTCTGTGACTGGCCAGTTTGCCATCTTTTCTCTCCGTGTGCTCACAGTCACCAGAGCTGCATTCCTCCTACCTTTGATGTATGGAGTCCTTCTTTCAGTTCCTTGGTTCTCACACGTGCATTTCCACCTCCCTGTTTAATTCTGAGGCTGAATTTCCTGAACAATCTTTAACTCTACTGATTTACGGTCTACTCTGATTCATTTAATGTTTCACTGGATGTTTCGGTTCCTGTGTACTATCATTTTCCTTAGAGCAACAGGTAAAAGCTAATACGTGAAAACGCACATCCCAGCTCAATGGAAAGAAGTGCTTCAAAAGAGAAACACACGGCTTGACAGAAGATGCCCCAGTGTAGGTGAGGTACCCAAACAAAGAGCAGTCCACCAATTTGCATTTGCGAAGAGTCTCCACCGGACAGCGTCTCTCCTTGAGAAATCTTGGGGAATCTGCCATGACATCAGAGACCCTTCTAAGGAGTTCCTTGCTAGTATATTCACTTTATATTCATTCAAGTTATTTTTTCAAGGATCTATTCCATGCCAGACCGTGCACTCGGTATTAGGACCAGAAAAGCGGAGAACAGAGCTGCCCTGTCTTCATGGAGTTTTTAGTTCAGTGGGGAAAACACAAAGATAAAGAAATTATTAGAAATTGTGGTGGGTGCTATGGACACAGCAGGTGACTGAAATGGAGAATGATGAGGCAAGGAGGGGTGGTGGAGAAGACGGGTCACATGGAATATGGTGACATTTAATCCAAGCCAAGAAAGGCAGGATGCACCCGTGCTCACAGGCTGAGAGGCAGGGCTCAGCCATAAAAGGGCCTGGAATGAGGCCATGGTGCAGGCCAAGTGCGGGAGCAGCAGAGGCCATGGAGCAGACAGGTGGCCAGTGAATGTCCTTCAGTGAGAGTGGGAAGGGGCAGGAGACGCACAGGAAGGAAGTGACTCACTCAAATCAATCCTGAGTCCCAGCAACAGTAACCCCAGCACTGTGCTAGAAACATCAGTGTTCACAAATGGCCCTCCGGCGTTCTCTGAGGCCTTGCTGCCCTGAGGCCCGTATCTATACTCCCCTGTGTCACACAATAAACCACAGTTAATGAGGTAATCTGATCCTATCTGGATTTGCCACCTAAAAGAGCCTCAACAATTTAAGGAGGGGCTTCAACACTTCAAGGAGTGACTATTGGTATATGGTCAGTATATGGTCTTGGGAATTCAAGTGGATGTATCCTGACACAAAGCCGCTTGGTGGGGCTGGGACATTGAAGGTCCAGGGATACTTCTAGTCTTTTTCTCTAAGAGATAATGAAGACAGGATAAGAAACAGTTAGATGGCGAACTACTATTTTCCCCTTGCATGGTGGAAAGGAGGTCCGTAAATAAAATAATCCCACCATTTACACGCAGTATATTGACTTCAAAGATCAAGACAATTGCGAGGAAGAACTTATGGATCTCTGTTATCTGAGTAACTGTGCCAATCTTCTATTTCAGTATTGGGTCAAGCCATATGAAATTTCAATATTGTATTGACACTGATCTATGAAAATGGCAACACCAGCTGGTTTAGCAATAGGAATGCAAACAGTCTAAGAGCCACTCCCTCATATGCAGGAGTCGGTTTTCTGACCCCAGTTGGGTTCTCTGAATTTAAGTTCTTCACCAGGAGAGAAGAGACAGAATTCAGCAAGTAGGGCTGCCACCATCCAACGACACACACATGGTGTCACGTGCTCTCTGTAAACTATCTTATTCATGCCTCATAATGAGGTAAACAATATCACTACACTTTACAGCTAGGATTCAAAGGTAATAACTATAAAATATTGTGTAAAATGAGAATAATATGTAATCCATTCCACTTATATATGTCTCTGATTTCTTCTCTCTCCTTTACCTCTTTTCTCTTCCAAACAAATGGAAATTTTTGCTTTCCAGGAGGCCATTCTATCAAAATCAGGGCCAAACAAAGAAAATACAGCACAGGAAATTAAGAGCAAATTAGCATAAGCACTTTGTTTCTTAAAAAATGAGGTATTTTGTTTCAATCCCATAGTATTTTTAAAGAAGTGTTTTTGGTAAAGAGTAAGTAAAATCTTGTAATCAAAGGCAGAGGTTTAAATAAGTTGACTCCTTGGGCATACAGCACTGTCAAATACATTAGCTGATCCAAAATAGGAGGTATGCACTTGAACTCTAAGTCTATCTCATCTAGAAACCCTATGGTCTCCTTTCTGACGAACTCCACAATTAGCATACGGTAAATCTTTTGGTAGACCAAGGATTATAAACATCTGATTATAAACATCTCTGGTTCAGAAATTCTTTGTGTGATGTATGGCTTGCAGAGAAAACCAAAATAACCCACAGGCTTCAAGTACAATGGGGGAAAAAAAACCTTCATGATTTCTTTTGCATCTTCATCAAGAAAAATCAACTCTGATCACTCTAAAAGAGCTTCCGTATATTGAACAGTGAAACAAATATTTGCGGGTAAGATGAAATATAACAGGATCTTGATAATTTCATGACTGTTAAAAACTATTGTATGCGATACAACTACGGTGTATGCATGCACCGAAATCACTTAAGACGGAGAGCCTTATCTTGTCTGTTCCCAGCTGGTTCCCCTATTCCCATTTTTCAGACCCTGATAGCTAAAATGTCCCTGGTACACAGACAGTTACATCCTCCCTTGTGAATCCCTTCTCCAGATGTCATACTTATTTCTTCCACGAAGCAAAACATAAAGATAAAAACTCAAACAGCATATGAAATGAAAAATAACCGGATGAAAGATTTAAGCACAGTTTTTACTGCCTCTTGTTGTATTATTTGTTTGGCATATAGGCTCTGCTTTCTGAAGCCTTACGACATTCATATTGCTGGTTTTGCTCGAAGACCTACAGTCTTAAAACATCAGGGCTCAATAAGCACACACCCCACTTGTTCCCACGGGTATTCCAGAGTGAATGCAACAGCACGCTTTAGATCATCAGTAATAGGCACTAGTTTTTCTTCTCAATCCAGGAAAGGCAATTAGCTTAAATATTAAAGAAATATTTCACTGATGTGAAATCAGTTAGCATTCATGTAAAATAGTTCTCTTTATCCATCACTCAAAATAGAATGGAAAATGCCAATTCTCTGTGGATAATATCAAACTGTAGCTTGCGCCTCTGTCTTAATTGGCCACATGTTAAGAATAGGGGACCTTTAAACGCATTAAAAAGCAAGAAAAGATGCAGAAAGTATAAATAAGCATAGAGATTATGGCAAAAATAAGTGTTGCATCGGGAAAGGACTTTATCCAAACAATCAATAATGAGCGTCTAAATTATGCTTGCCCAGAGTCTTATTTTCAGGAATTCTGAGTCATATCTTTAAAAAAGAACAGCCCATACATTTTTAGGCTGTGTCTATACATGAGAACGCAAAGTTTGATTGGAAAGGATGGCAGCATTTGGCAGTCTTGGAAAATGCAAGGCAGTGGTCAGTGGTAAAGCGGCGCTGGGGCTGCATTCCCAGGGCATCTCCTTAATCTGGATCTTGCTGGAATGCACCACTCTGCTCCTCGCTCATGGGCACTGGGGAACAAAACGGCCTTTCTATATTTTCAGAGAGGCCACAGAAGACACTCCCAGCCCCACTTTCAAAGCTGCTTCTAATGCTGACCCTTGTCACGTTGGTCACCGGTTGCCTCATGTGGGTTCAGGGCTGTACCACGAACGCTTCTATCTTTCCAGTTTGAAGAACAGAATCTGTTTGGGGATTCAAAATTAGGGTGAAGGAAATGAAAGTGAATGTCGAGTGTTTCTGAGCAGTCAGCGTGGCTGCTGTGGGGGGAAGCCTACACATGTTCTAATTTTGCCACTAGGAATCCTCAGACCTTCTCTACCTCGGCAGTGGAAGGGTGATTTCTAAGAAAAGAAAGCTCTTCCCAGCCACCACTGAAGCTTCCCAGTATTAGCAGAAAACCTTAAGCGATGACATTTCTTTTTTTTTTTTTTTTTTAACTCAGCCAACCATCAAAGGCAGAGGGGGTGGGATGCAGAGGGTGGGCATCTGCGATGCTCACTCCAACACTTTTAACTCCTTGGTAGGGGAAACCCTGAGGTTCACCCAGGCCTATGATAGCCTGGGAAGCAGGGGACACAGGAAAACTCCAAGTCCCCCAAATGTCTCCCCGCACATTCCACTAATTGTCGAGGCATTTGGGTTAACAAGCTCCTCTTTTAAAATACAAATGCCCCCAGAGGGTTAAGCCTCATTCATACCTCAGTGCGAATTAGTTTAATTAGATAATCAGATCTAATTAATTGAGGGCTCAGGGAAAGAGAGTTTTGATTGAGGTGGGCCAAAGGGAGGAAAAATTTGGAAGGGACTCAGGAGGGGGGCCTCTGAAGAACTAGGGAGTGGCACGGAGAGAGTGGGTTACGGAGTGTCTGGGTCCAGAAAGGGAAGCGTCCGGGGTCAAAGGCAAACTTGGCTGTTCCGTGTGTCCAGGGCCTTCGGGCACCGGGAGACCACTGCTCATCACCACCATTCTCGTCCCTCCGTTACAGGCATCAGGATCCCTGGGAAGGCTGCAGGCCCCATCTCTCCCCAGCTGGGACTCCTTGAGTCTGGCCAACTTTCACATCTCAAGAAAGGAAGAAAGAGTTGGAGGAAGAGGAAGAGAGGTGTATGCTTCCACTGTCCTCACCCTATGTGGGTCCCGCTCCCGCTTAGATGGGTGGCCAGATATCCCTGGATGGAAGAGAGTCCACCCACCAGCATCTTCAGCTGCGTGTACTCTCAAAACAGGCCACTCTCCGCTGCTGCCATGGTTGATCAAATCTGATTTGGTTGGAGGTCGTTGCCGAATCCCGGCGGACGATCCCCCCAGAGGACACCCACGGGGCAGCATATTATGACGGTTAGCAGACCACATTCACACCTGAACATGGAGTTTACTTGCTCTGAGATCCTAAGAAAAGGACTTAAGTTTTAATGAGCCCTGCTCCTCTCCATGCCTGTGCCCTCAGATGCAATGTCCGCGCTGTGGGGTACCTCGGAGAGCTCCCCGCAGGCCAACCCCCCCGCCACCCCTCCCCCCCACCCTGGCCTCCAGTGTGTTCCCTGCACGGGTTACACTGGAGGCACACAGGCTGCATATGCATCTGGAAGCTCCAGTCCACCACAAGCCCTTTAAGGGCTGGGAGCAAATCACGTGTGCATTACAACCCCCACCTCTAGCACATGCCAAGCACTCGGTGCCTATTTTCAGAGAGAAAGAGAGAAAAGATCAAAGCATGAAGCATTTACCCAGAGGAGCAAGCAAATCTGTGATCTCAAAGGAACTATGACAAAAACACGTCTGCTTGATTCGGTGGCTGATATAGACACATCCGTTTCTAACAATACAGATAATAGCCACGGAATCCTAACATTCTGTAACACCGGAAGATTCTAATGCAAAATATTTTAGGAAGACATCTCCCCTCCTTGGCTGGATCTTAACGGACAGAAATCTAAACTCTGTGGAACACACAATTCTATTACCAAGATGTGCACTTCTCAGTTTTTAAAGGTGGATTTTACATAGAGAACACCCCCTAAGTGCGCATAAGCCTGGAACAGTATGGACAGAAGGCCCCCATGATGCCAACTGCATGCTGGTACCTCTGGAAATGGCTATATGTTTTTGTTTTTCTATCAGCTCAGTTGTAAGTATCAATATGCCCACCTTCTAATACCTTACATCTTACAAAACGTCCTTATACCTTCGTATTTTTTTCATTAGAAGAAATAGAATCATGCCAATTTTTCTTCTGCATTGTACTTTGTCCCATAAACAACAGAAGGTACTCATATGGCAAAAACAGCTTTTTCATGGGCTGAAAAAGGAAAATGAGCAGGAAAAAATGTTTTGGGGAAAATGTTTTGTTCTTTACAAAGTTCCTATCTGAGACGTCCACGTTTTAATAAGATTACTAAGAAAATCATTGTAGGCAGGAAGAATATAAAGGTGAGTCTGGAGCATAACTTGAGCTCCAATAAATGGTTGAATTTAGGAGCAAAGAGTGCCCAGATAGAACACTCCCTGTGAACATGAACTCTCTGTGCTGCCTCTGAGTGGGTGGTCTTGCTTTCAGTCATGGTCCTGACAAGTAATTAGCTGTGTGACCTGAGGCAAGCTATATGACCTCTCTGAGGCTGCTTCGTCAACTATAAAATAGGGGTGATAGCATCACAGAGTCCAGCTGTTGGTTGCAACGATTAAATGAGGTAACAGGTGTAAGCACCCAGTCTGGCACACAGCAGGCACTCTCACAGCTCAAACCCATGTTTACTTCCTTCCAATTCTTGGCCCTGTTTCCCAGGATCTCCTGGCATTTAATCTCTGTGCTAGTCTACCTCTGTTCTCTTACAATGACCATATCCCAATGTGACCAGTTTCTCTCGCGCTTTCTTTCCTGGCCTCTAAGTTCCCATCGGAGACCTTCTTTCAGGAGGTGGAGACCCCTTCTGAAAGGGGGTGATCCCGTCAGAGAGTTAGCCAGCATTCGGGAACCTTCCTCAGACAGTCAACCTGACCAGGTATTTGCCTTTATACAAATATCTTACCAGTCAAAGGTTCTCTGAAATAAAGGTGTCCATTAAAAGGCCTTCTTTGGACTTAAAACTAGAAAAAAATATTCTGACTTTAGTTTGGTTTGATTACCATAAAACTTCTGGTAATGGTTCTGGGAATTCTAAAGACAAGCTAGTGGCAGACTTGTCCCAAGGACATGGAATATGCAAGCAATTGCCCCAAGGTTCAGGGTTCAGATGCCAGGCTCTGGTGCTAAATCCAGGCTTCTAGACCTGCCCTGGACAGCAGCAGTAGGGGAGGAAGGGGGTAATATGCAAGCTGATCATTGATTGGCCCCTCCCTCCCTCCCTCCATTCTTCTTCCCTCCTCCCTCTCTTCCTTCCTTCCTTCCTTCCTTCCTTCCTTCCTTCCTTCCTTCCTTCCTTCCTTCCCTCCCTCCCTCCCTCCCTTTGGTTAACAAGTACCTACTGCACACTTACCATGTGCCTGCTGCTGTACTTGGATCTGGGAATACATACATGACATTGTCCCTGTGGCTTAGTTCATAATCAATTCAAGGAGATAAACTCAGTTAATCTAGCTAGGAATTAGCTACCATGCAGAAAGACACTGACCTCCAGCTTAGGAAATCTCCAAAACAAGAGTCTGTGAGGCCAACTGCCAGTCAGAAGAACAGAGATAAGGTTCTGGGTGGACATTCAGGGCAGAAGGCATCTCCCCCAGCAGGAGAGGCTGCCGTGAGGAGGCCTAGGACGTGTCCCCCAAAGAGACACCTGCCACAAAAAGATTATCAACTGCCAGCTGCTGTTAGCAAGAGAAACATCAAAAACCACCCAAGAAGATTGGAATTTCACCCATTTTAGGAAAAGTCAGAGGAGAAAAGCAGAATTTTCTAAATATTAATACCAGGAAATTGGTATTTGAAGGCTGTTTTTGTTGTTGTTGTTGTTTTTTAAATGGTTAGTGGCTTTGGTCCAGCTTTGGGCCATCTCTGAAAACTGATCAAATTCCCTTAGAGTAGAGGTTGAGCTACTCTGGTGGCTCCAAGGGCACATCTCCTCACAGTCCCATGCTTGTGCCCAGGCTGCACGCATCGCTGGCCTTTACTTACCCAGATCTTCCTATCCTCCAAACCCAGTTCACCTCCATGCAGTCTTCCCCAACGCCTTTGGCTTACAATGATCAGTTCCCTCCCTAACTTAAGAGCTCTTGCATTCTACAAATCGTACTGACATTGCCTTAAACGCAGCTGATACTGATAACATCTTCAGAGCAAGAACTTGGACTTCTATGTCCCTACGGACCTCACTGCACTGGGCACAGAGTGGAGCCCAAAGAAAGGTTTGTAAAATATAAAGGCATTTACGTCTTTGTATGAAAAACCCCACCAACGTGTTAAATAGTAAGCATACTCACAAAACATTATGGTTAACAATGATACAAAGTTCTATCATGAATAGACATGCCCACCAAACTTCTCAAGTATTTACAAACAAATATTAACTTCAGTATAATGAATTTTCCTCTAGTTAACAAATGAATATTAAATTTTTTTAAGTTTTACTTATTTCTGAGAGAGAGAGAGAGAGAGAGAGAGAGAGAGACAGCATGAACAGGGGAGGGTGAGAGAGAGGGAGACACAGAATCTGAAGCAGGCTCCAGGCTCTGAGCTGTCAGCACAGAGCCTGACCCAGGGCTCAAACCCACGATCCATGAGATCATGACCTGAGCTGAAGTTGGTCACTTAACTGACTGAGGCACCCAAGTGCCCCAACAATCGAATATTATCTATGCTTCACCCAAAGCCTGTATTTAAACTGCAAGGAAAAAAATAATAACAATATCCAAGAGCTTGGAACTAGGAACCCGAGATTCAGCCTGAACACTGACATGGAAGATAGCGATATTTCAATAGAAGGGTGCATTATTTCTTCAGAAGATCCTTCCTCAATTAAAAAAATATGTATGTTATACCAACAGTCAATAAACAAAAGACCTGACATTGAAGATGAGAAAAATATTTATCATTTGCCCAGTAGCTCCTTTATGAACAATAAGTTATCATATTTAAATCTACAACTGTCATTTAGTTAAAAGAACTGGGAGTCATCTGCGCATGGAGTAAGTATCTAAGCCACTCTGGTTCTGACACACCTGAAATCAGAACACAGGGACACAGACAGAGCAAACTGCTATCTGTTGAAAACTATTTATTGCCCATGCTCATATTTTCTGTCTGATATAAAAATGGGCAGGCTACTGGACTGAATGGATAGAGAAGAGACACTTTTGGGGGGTGGGCAGAACAATTCACAGTAGTCAAGGGCTGGTCTTTTTTCAAAACTGAATTTAGTAACTGGAATTCGATATATCTTTATGTATAAGTGAAGACTCCATGGTGGACCCCGGGAAGGAGGAGGTGACCACGACTGATGGTGAAACGGATGAACAGAATGATCAAGTTGACTTTGTAAGGGAACGTTTGATTTGTTCTTCTCCTGTGAAACACGGCCATTTTGAAACTCTTCCATTCACCCTAATAAAAAGAATACATGGAGAGAAGGGTACAGAATTTAAAATAGTCTTTGTACCAAAAACAAAACAACAAAACCCATGCTAATTCTAAATTTAGAAGAGAATCTGAGAATCTGGAACACAGGGATATGATATGTTTTACTGAAATGCTTATTCAGACATTATTGGTGGAGAGAAGATCTGGGACCAAACCAAGTGATTTTTTTAAAATGCAACATGTAAGTATTTTAGTCACTTATTCCATGAGGAAAGCTTTTTTTGACATTGTAAATCAATCTTTATTAAATGTATTAAAATACAAAAACCCCGACATTTGATAATATGCAATAAATATTATTAAAATGTCCTTCTCCAAGTCTTGACATTTAAAAGTAATTCTGCTCTTAAATTTTAATTCTGTACACAGGCACTGATAGTTCTTTCGAGATGTCATGGGAATTTCAAAATGCCACCAATATTATGTTTTTTCAAGACAGAAATCTAAATATTTTTCAGTTTGGAAAGAAAACCCCCAAATGAACTTTAAAGGAACTTCCAAAAATACTACTACTACTCAAGGCCATAAAGTTAAAATCCATGGTAAACCTCGAAACAATCAAAACTTAATATCATAACAAGTTTTTTTAATGTTTATCTTTTATTTCTGAGAAAGAGAGAGAGACAGAGAGCGACAGAGCACAAACCAGGGACGGGCAGAGAGCAAGGGAACCAGAGAATGCAAGGCAGGCTTCATGAAAGAGCTGGACGCTGGGCTCGAACCCACAAACTGTGAGATCATGATCTGAGCCGAAGTCTGATGCTTAACCAATTGAGCCACTCAGGCACCCCTATATCCTAACTCGTTTTAAGTAAAGGCTTCCTCCATAAATTCCAGATAAGCTAGTAAATTTGTTTACAGCAGCATATAGCTTTCCATCTGAAATTGCTAAAACTGTAAAAGGTTACGTGACTATTACCCTACGCACTTCATTTTTAAAAAATTGCACTTAGTAACTGTGAGAAGAATATTTTCTTTCAGGTCTAAAATCGTATTCAACCTGTTAATAATAAGATAAAATCATTTACATAAAATGTGCGACCCCCACGGAGCTCAGAGGTTCTGCTCTGTCACACGGGGAACTCACTCCCCAGACAATTACCTGCTGAAACAGCAAATCCGCTCCCCAGAGTGTCTTTGTTCCTTTGCTCTGCATTTCCAAAAATCTCCGCTAAATATTAACTTGTGCCTCTTTGACCCACATTCCCAAAGAAGGTATCAAACACGGGAAGGGATTCTTCATGGGGTCCGTGCCACCCAAATTCCCAAAGATGGGTTTAAGAAAAGATTCCTTTGATGTTTAATAGAATCAGACATTTGGACTAAAATAGTCCTGTCTCTCTCCTCTCTCTACTGCCGTCACCACTGCTAACAATTATAAGCTTTCAGTGCTCTGAATAATTCACAATCTCATCTGTTCTACTCAGTGTAAAGACAATGTAGAGAGGACAAGGTCACTTTTTTTTTCCCTTCCCGACTACTGACTTTTCCAACCCGACACCAGTCTGATTGCATGATCCACCTAGTGTTTGACATGCTTCCCCTGACAGCTTCTTAACAGCCGCTCGTCTATTTAGCTTAAGGTATGAGAAATAATAAGGGTGCAACGGAGTGTCAGACTTCTCCCACCGTAATAAACACGTGTTCAGCGTTTTCCCGTTCGTTCTACCTCAACGCATGTACCATGCCCATTTCTTGTAATATTGACAGATATCAATCCACAAATATTATAAATACCAGGCTGCCTGGATAGTCATGGTTATTTTACACATGATGGGCATTTTTTAAAAATCAGAATTAGAATAAGCTGTTTACGAGAGATTAGCACCTGTGAATGTGGCCCTCTGGGGTCGTCTGGAAAATCTTGCAAACTCGGAGTCACGCAACCCCATAATGTTGGAGGAGAAAGGAAAGTGGCAACCTGGCGGGGCTCGGATTTCATTCATTCAGTTTCATCGGAAAGCGACATCAACCAGAGGAGAGAGGCAAGTTTTTGTAACCCTGAAGTAAAACTCCGACTGTTAAGTGTTCAATTTCTTTTTTTTTACTTTAATTAAACTCTCTGCTGTCTTATAAATTCAGACCTGGTAAAGAAGAAATATTGTGAAAGTTCTTAAAAAGGAACAGCCATACAATAAACACTGTATGCAGGAAAACGATCCTGCAAAGTAATGTTGAGGTAATGTACATGCCTCACGTCAAGGCGGCGGAATCACAACCACAAACTGTGCAAAGATCTGCCTTCAGTAAAGTCTCTGGGTTAATATTTCTTGGCCTGCTTAAAAATAAGTTCCCGTCTTCTTTTTACTGTGAAAAAAAAATCAAACATACTGAAAAATAGGGAAAAAATTTGGACAACAAACCACCAAATACCCACCACCTACATTCAAATATTACTTTCCTATTTCTTTTTTTCCTGAAGTATTTCAGGAATATAATATAATATAAATAGCTTTATATTTCACCACCTACACCCCAGTACTAAAACATTCGTTTTTTTTTCCGTTCATTTTAGTTAATTTTGGAGAACCCTAATTGATTAATGGAATTTCTTATGCCAAAATTTTTAGGAGTTTGGAGGAACTTTCTAGGTGAGTCTGAACAGTCCTATCTTAGGAGTGAACCAGAAATGTCTACAAAGGCATCTTCCTCCTGCAAAGTCTGTTGAGAATTAGGAATGAACAGCTACATCTAAATTAATCCAAAACAGCGTGATCATATAGTACAACCTTCACTGTTTTAACGTCAACAGACTTGAGACCATGCAGAATGACCAATGGGTGATTTATAACAATAAAACAATGGCAAATGATGGCAACAAAGGAAGGTGCATGTGGTATGGGAACAAAGCTCCCCTCTGTCTTAACCAGTATTGGAAATTCAATTTTTTAATGAAATTATGACCTGAGCAGAAATCAAGAGTCGGATGCGTAATCGACCAAGCCCCCCAGGTGCCCCAGTTCATTCAATTTATTTTTTTATTATCATTATTTTTAATGCTTTATTTATTCCAGAGAGAGAGAGAGAGAGAGAGAGAGAGAGAGCGTGAGCAGGGGAGGGTCAGAGAGAGAGGGAGATACAGAATCTGAAACGGGCTCCAGGCTCTGAGCTGGCTGTCAGCACAGAGCCTGACGTGGGGCTCGAACCCACGAACTGTGAGATCATGACCGGAGCCAAAGTCAGACGCTTGACCGACTGAGCCGCCCAGGCGCTCCACAGTTCATTCAATTTAATATGAAGGAAAGTACAGGTCAAACAGATGTGCTTTATTTATATTATTGACATTTTTCTTACAAGGGTGGACCTATACACTGATTATATCATTACATATAAACTTCTAAAAGGAAACAAAGGAAAAGAAGATTTGCTGTTGTTATATAATTCTTTAAAATGCAATAAGTGTTGGAATGCCTGGGTGGCTCCGTAGGTTAAGCGTCAGACTCTTGCTTTGGCTCAGGTCTTGATCTTGCGGTTCATGAGATTGAGCTCAGAGTCGGGCTCTAGGCTGATAGCATGGGGCCTGCTTGGGATTCTCTGTTTCCTTCTCTCCTGCCCCTCCCCTGCCTGCTTGCATGCACACACTCTCTCTTTCTCTCAAAATAAATAATTAAGCATTAAAAAAATAAAATGCAATAAATATCCGAATCTATCAAATCAGGAAACCCAGAGCTTTCTCAGTTACCCAAGTACTAGGCGGTATTTTCATTGTTATAAATCCTCAGTAGATTGACAAGCTGGAAGCAATTCTATTTTATTCTTGGTTTAAAATAATAGTTCATGAAATATATTACTGGTGTAAGCATATACCAGGAGATATTTGACTCTGAATTTTTATCCAGTTTCTTTTATAGTTTTATGACAAAAATTTCAGGTTGCAGACAAAGAAAGGAACATTGGTACTCCACGCCTAATTTCACTTCCTGATGACAGATAAGTACTGACGACCGCTGTATTTACATGTTATTAACACACCGAAACTACTCTTGAAAAACCATAATGCAAACCTCGGGATAGAAGGCTAATGAAAATTGTATTTTAGCTTTTTAACACAGCACACGAAGACAAAGAACATGCTAATATAATGGAGAAGCAGGAGAACTCACTGTAAAAATATAAACCCTGACTGCTCTCCTGGAAATAACTTTGCAGGGACTCTGAAGGTGTCTGTCCCCCCTACACAGTTTAGGAAAGGACATGCCCATAAGAAGCAGACTGTGCTGCCAGACCTGTGGCCTTCAAACCCAAGTCTACTGGTATCCGACTTATAAAGCGTTTTTATAAGCATTGCTTTAAAGCCACCTTTTCCTTGTTGATTTCTCAAAAGCTGGCAATAGTCAAACCTTGGTTGTTGGATACTAATTAACACACTCCCGATAAGAATTAAAGTTTAAAATGACAATGTATTATTATAACATCTTAGAAATCTGGTACATCAGAGTTATAATTAAATATGTTGGTTTCTGCTTCTGTGCAGAAAAACATTCAAGGTGAATGGAGAATCCAGTAGTATTGTTTTCGTTCGAACATTGGGCTATCTTCAATCTACTCTTGAAAGGAGTTTATAACGGCCAGAAGATCTTAGGGGGGAAAAATGGTCTTATTTTTTGTGTATGTCCAATCTATGGGAATATGTTCAAATATATCTGTTATTAAAGTGACAATTACATAGACAAATGGTAACAAAATGCAAGCTATTAGAGTATTAAATATTTCCAAATTGCAGGAAACATCAATTGCGGTAATCATCAAAGATAGAGTGACCAGATGTGCCAGTTTGCCTGGGATGGTCCCTATTAAAGAACAAAAACGACAGTTTTATAACATAAAGATATGGAAGAGACTAGAAGTCAATCTCCTACTCAATGAGCTTTTTACTTTATTAAAAGGGAACAGGGGGCGTGTATGGGAGAAACCACCCAAGACAGATGAGCAGCTGACGATCACCAGACAGCGCCGCCTACCACTCCTTTCTTCCAGAACCACCTCAGTGTGGACACAGAAGAGGTGCCTGGCCTACTGGCTGACAAACTCAGTTCCTTGGGGCTCCCTGGAGGACTTCTTGCAGGCGGTCTTAAAGGCGACTAAGCAAAGAGGCAGGGACTTCACTCTCATTTAAGAAATTCCCTCCACTCTTCTCAGTTTTATATCATGTTTCCAAAGATTCTGTGGCTAAAAAGAGTTGGAAGCTTCCCCCTTTTTGTGCACGACCCCCAAAGAAGTCAAGTTACGAGTCTGTTCGACCACCGGGCTCGTGGCACAGCAGGAACAAGCATAGAGGTGTCTGGACAGGGCTTATTTCTCCAAACCCTGCAGACCTGCAGCCGGATCTGGCTACTGATAGAAGGCTTCTGAGGCACAACATGAAAGGGAGGGGAAACATTTATTTTTATGCGGTGAGTCAGGTTCATACTTGGTAAGAATAGATTTTCCACAAAAATAGAATTTATCTGTTTTAACATTGAAAAGAACTCCATTCTCCGTAAGAGAAGAAGCGTCTGATTCTTTTCTCCCTTATTCGAGAACATAAAATCTGTGGGACCACAACTTCTGGCGGACATGATGGACTGACGAGAAGCAGAGTGCCTTCCCCCCAAAACTAAACACACAGAAAGGCTGAGCGAAATGCAAATTTTACACGAAGTACAGGGTCTGTGTGTATACATGTGGATTCATGTTCACCTGCGGGCCCCTGTTCAGCACGCAGAGCTCTTGGGACCGTGAACAGGTGCACTGGGGCCCCAGAACTGGGAAGCTGCATTCGTTCTCAGCGTGAACCACAGTGGCTAAAGGACTATCGCGTCTCTGAGAAGGTGACCGCAAGACATTCTGCCCACAGACCGATGGTCTGGGCACAGAGGGGCTCCACGTTACAGGTAGGGGGAAAAAAATCTTCTAGAAAGAGAAGAACCTGAAGTCCTTGCAATGTGCGGGTGTCAAGGCTACGTTTTGAAAGCCTTGTGAACTCTTGATGAAGATATTAAATAAAAATGGATATGAAAGCCCAAGGGCCCAGCAGAGGCAAATGCAAACACATTCCATAGGGACAGTGCAGGCTTCCCAGAGGGTTTGGGGCTCTGGCTGACAAAGGCTCTCATAAAGCAAGTGAGTAAAATGACTGCATAGGCAGCCATGATGGGCAGAAAGCACACTACAGAAAAATGAAAGAATCCAAAAGAGAATTTTTAAAAAAGAAAGAAAGAAAGAGAGACCGCATAAATGGCTTATAAACATTACACACACCCTTATTTTCTGCTCTCAGAAGATACATTTATACTTTTATATATTTTATATATTTTATATATTTAATAATACATTTAATAATCACATAAGCATGAGGATCTGTCTTGACAGATTGCTGGCTTTTTGAAGCAAAGCTTCCAAGACGGTTTTGTTCATTTATCTAGTCTCATGGCACGGTAGCCTGCATTGCACACGGGAGCACAGGCGACATTCTCAAAATATCATATATAGGTAATGAGCTTCATTGCTCTTCTAGGCTATGAAGAGTCCTGGCCCCCATTTTATCCTAAAGATGATGCTAATAAGAATTCCAAGTAATCCTCTCCAAAGCAGTAACTCTCTCTCTACACACACACACACACACACACACACACACACACACACACCTATATATGCATAATCTGTTATATGCAACAGAAATATTTTTAAAGCCCAACAAGAAAAAAAAAAGGAAACAAATATGTGGCTCAAAGCAAAGCGCTAGAGCAAATAAGGAAACTGTAGATCATTAAAGACAAGGCAGTAATTTTAGTAACTGATGTGGGTTTTCTGAGTCTAGCTAGGCATCTTTAAATCGTTGATTTGCACAGTGTGGTGCGGGGAGTGGAGCCTTCCTTGTTCTTAGGTCTCGTGCCCAGATGGCACCTAGGGCCCTCTGCCCCAACTGCTCTGCCCCGCCTACCCCCACCCCCGCATCTGGCCCCTTGGGGTTCACTCATAGCCTTCCCTCTGGGGTACTTACTGACTGTGCTGTTTGATTCGGCACAAAACATAGAACATGCAGGGCATGACACAGGGGTTTGTCTGAAATCTCTTTTTATCCCCCAAACCCACACTAGCACCATGCTGCACACAGTTGGTGCTCGACCAATTTCCATCTCTATTGATGGTGCGCCAGCTCCACAGTACGAGCTTGTTGCGTTAAATTAATCAAATCACGAAATGTCGCAGAGGGGTGGAGCTCAGGCCAGCTCCTTCTCTCTGCACACGGGGACACTTCTGGCAACGGGACCCATCGAACAATAGTCCATCCAGCGGCAACGCTGGGTCCAGATCACCTGGCCCCAGGAAAATCTTTTCTTTACACAGCCAGCTTCCACTGGAGTCACAAATGAGCCCCAGTGTTCATTGGGGCTCATTATGGCCCCTATACATGTCAACCCCAAGAGATAGCGATTAATATCATCCCCACTTTCCCAGGGAGGAAACAGAAACTCAGAGAGGCTACATGTACTGGTCACCCAGTTGGTACAAGTCTGGTCTGCGTGGAAAAATATAAATGGCAAAAGAGAAGGAAGAAACCAGTCTGAGAACAGGTGAAGGAAAAACAGAAGGAGACCCGCAGCTACCTGCATGTTCTCTGCTTAAGTGGTAAACTTTATTAGGCTCGTGGGTGGCTCAGTAGGTTAAGCGTTTGACTTTGGCTCAGGTCATGATCTCACAGTTCATGCGTTCAAGCCCTGCATCAGGCTCGGTGCTGACAGCTCAGAGTCAGAACCTGTGTCTTTGGATTCTGTGTCTCCTTCCCTCTCTGCCTCTTCCCCACTCATTCTCTTTCTCTCTCTCTCTCTCTCAAAAAATGAATAAACATTAACAAAATTTTATTTAAAAAATTTTTAATGCTTTCTTTATTTCTGAGAGAGAGAGAGAGCATGACAGCGTGAGCAGGGGAGGTCAGAGAGAGAGGGAGATACAGAACCCAAAACAGTCTCCAGGCTCTGAGCTGGCTGTCAGCACAGAGCCCAACGCGGAGCTAGAACCCACGAACCGTGAGATCATGACCTGAGCCAAAGTCGGACGCTTAACAGACTGAGCCACCCAGGAGTACCAACAAAATTTTAGTAGTAAACATTATTTAAGTAATTTTGCACACCATTTCAATCGGGACTTTCTCTCAAGACTTCCTCAGGTGCCTAAAATTTAAAATTACCTGCTGAGTAGCATCTATTGAAAGCGCTGGACCACTTCGTAAAATAAAGAAGAAACAGTGATGTTACTCGCAACTAGAACAGTCTTGCCTTCAGTAGTTGGACATGTTACAGAGCTGGGACTCAAGCCTACTTTGTCACCCCATCGTAAGACAGCATCGTACAGCTCAGATAACTCATCTGGCCCTGGGAGGTGTCTAGACAAACGAGTCAGCCAATGAAGTCTGCACTCTTGAGTGAAGAATTGCTATAAAAATAAATAAGGACAACACTCCTTTTCTCAAACAGGAAGCTTATTATTCCATCTACTTTGGAGCAGCCCACAGCCCAAAATGGAATGTATAATTTTGCTTTTTAACAGTTGTCATATTAAAGAGTGCTTGAAAATACCTGGCTTCCCTGGAACAGATGGAAAGGAAAACAATAAAAAAAGTTACAAAGAAAAACAGCCAAAAACCCCACCCCTCTACCTCTACGAACATACTTGCCTAACATAAGGTTTCTCTGCAATGAGATATTTTCACCCCAGGAAAATCTGTGGGTTTGGTTAACACTGCTATCGAATCTTGCTCTGAATATTCAACATAAATTAATCCCACCAAACTCCATCTTATTCTGACCACACTGAAGGATTTTTAAATCTATTACTGCCTCGTTTCTGCTTTCCCTTGAAACGTTCCCAAACAATGGGACCTGACCTCATGGCACAGCTATGTTTTAAAATTTCCCTTTTATTTTTCAAGTCAGGACATTTTGCTCTGACGTAGACACGGGAGGCTCCTGCCAAGTAGGTTTTATAGAAATGTTTCTTGCTTTCTGTGCTATTCTTCACAGCAATAATAAATGAAATTAACACAGCTCTGTTTAACAAGGTGGTGCTGTAACCAACACAGAATTCAGTTCATTTCATTTTATTTAGGAGACTCTATGCACATAGCAGAGAGTTATCAACACTTGCCAAGTTCAGGGGCGCCTGGCTGTCTCAGTTAGTGGAACGCGCGATTCTTGATCTTGGGGTTGTGAGCTGGAGCCCCACGTTGGGGGTACAAAGTACTTAAAAATAAAATCTGTTTTTAAAAAATCGCCATGTGGAGAGGTCTATACAGACAGACAGACTACACTAAATATGTCACTTTGAAAGATAATAAGCAGAGGATAAACAATGGAAAATCAGATAACCTAAGAAAATTTAGCTGACAATTTTCACCGCAACAAGCTTTTCTCTAGGCGAGTAACAAAGGTAAACGCTGTATAGGATTTAAAATAATTGGACAGCGTGATTAAAAATATGTCAATGATTAATTCACTTTCAGTGGGAAAATACCTTTGATGATTTTACTGGAAATTTGTTTATAATATCTACTGATCCTTGGCATTTAAACAAATGATGCACTGTACTTTTTCTTTTTTTCAGAGATGGTAGCTTTCTAGTCAAAGGACTGATGAAGCCTTATGCTCTTTTCAACACACTATCACAAATGTTTACCTCCAAGAGAGCTAAGGGGCAGGCACCCTGAAGAGTATTCTGTCCTTTAAAATGCTAAACCATGATGTTACAAAGGGTTACCTGAAAACTATTTAAGTTTACTTTCATTCTACTCTTTTCACTTGGTAAAAAGGTCAATGGGGGCCACTGGTTTTGACCATAAAGGGTGAAACACCCTCTTGCCATATACAAATAGGAAATGATATGTTTCCCTAGTGACATTGCCTCTTCTATTCCAGGGAAACAACAAAGGCCATCTCTCTTAGGGTCTCTGGGCTATCTGGTGTCTCTGCCTGGAAGGCTCCCTCCCCAAATCCTTGCATAGCTGGAGGCTTCTTGTTATTCTGCCCTCTGTGTCCATTCACCTCCTCAGAGAGGCCTTGCTTCATCAGGCAACTTAAGAAGATTGCTTATTACTCCAATATATAACACCTTTTAAAAAATAACCTTTAATAGGCAGTTCTGCAAAGAAGACATACAGATGGCCTAAGGACATATGAAAAGATGCTCAACACCACTAACCACCAGGAAAATGCAAATCAAAACCACAGTGAGGTATCACCTCGCCCCAGTCAGAATGGGCTCAAATAAAAAAGATGAGAAATTATATGTGTTGGTGAGGATGGAGAGAAAAGGAAACCCTCATGCGGTGCTGCAGGGAATGTAAACTGGTGCAGCCATGATGGGAGGTAGAATGGCAGTTCCTCAAACAATTAAAAATAGGAACACGCCATGTGATCCAGTAACTCCAATCTGGCATTTACCTGAAGGAAATAAAAACACTAATTAGAAAACATGCCCACACCTCTCTGTTTATTGCAGCGTTATTTACAATAGCCTAGACATGGAAGTAACACAAGTGTCCATTGATACATGAAAGGTTAATGAAGATGTGGTGCATATACACAGTAGAGTATTTATTTCTCAGCCAAAAAAAAGAATGAGATCTTGCTATTAGGGACAACATGAATGGACTTAGAGGGTCACTTTCACGCTAAGTGAAAGAAGACTAAGAAAGAACAGGTACCCTATGATTTCATTTATATATGGAATCTAAAAGAAAACAAATGAACAAACAAATAAAAACAGAAAAACTCACAAATACAGAGAACCAACTGGTGGTTGCCACAAGGAAGGGGGATGGGGGAAATGGGCAAAATAGGTGAAGGGGATTCAGAGCTACAAATTTCCCCTTATAAAATAAGTCAGTCATGGGAATGTAATATGCAGCATAGGGAATATAGTCAATATCGGAATGACTTTGTATGGTGACAGACAGCTGCTCTACTTATTGTGGTGAGCCCCTCATCATCTATATAATTGTTAATTCACTATGTTGCACAAAATGCAGTACAGCATGACAACTATACTTCAATTAAAAATAAAAACAAAAACAGGGGCACCTGGGTGCCTCAGTTGGTTAAGCATCCAACTTTGTTTTGGCTCAGGTCATGATCTCACAGTTGGTGGGATCAAGCCCCCCCCCCCCCCCCATGTCAGGCTTTGTGCGCTCTCTCTCTCAATAAATAAACATTAAAAAATATAAAAAATTAAAAATAAAAACACTTAACCAACTGAGCCATCCAGGTGCCCCTAAAAATAAAAACAAAAATAGAATAGTTCTTACTATCTTCTGAAATTATCTTGTTCACGTATATATTTACTTCTTTATTACCCTAGTAAAATATACAGACTGTGACAATAAAGATTTTCTTTCCATTGTAATCCCAGGGCTTCGGACATTGTTTGCCTCCCTATAGATGGACAGTCAAAATCTGTGAATGAATACATACGTCATTTGAAAAAGCCAAGTGATATTTCCACAGATCTAGGGAGGAATGACAATATGGCAGGTCGCTGGGAATAGACACGATCTCTGCTCTTGAATGGCTCCCAGGCTGTCCCAGAGATGTCTGATGCATGCCCTATATCATGACCTGCAGCTGCCCTTCTTCAGTCTTTTCTGCTCAACAGGGAGAATGTCCAAGAATGGTCCTCAAACCAGGTTCCAGGCAGGGGGTACACAGCCAGGAACTCTTTGCCATTACACAAAACAGAAATCAGCCAATGGATAATCAAATCAATAAAATAAATCAATGATCAACTCAATAAAAAGTTCTTATCAAACAAATAAGGGACCACTTGCCTTAGTCTCTGAAACAGCCCTTTAATCTCAGAATATCCTTCATATTATGTGTAGTTTTAAACTAATCATTACCTTGCAAGTTTCAGAACCCAAGTACAATGCCAAAAAATTCTGCTTTGACTCCATAGAATTTCTATGTATCACAGCTTACTTACATGTCAAAAACAGCATAGGATATGGCCATTAAGCAAGCCTGGCTTTAGGTGACCTGGGAGGTAGGAGAGGGGCGAAATGTGACCCGGGTCACCCTTACCCCCATCATTTCCCTTCTTTCTCAAAACAGTCCTCTGTCTACTCTGCTTCTGCACAGGCATCACTGCAGGTAGCAAATCTGCCAAGACTGTGTTGCTTAAGTCAAGGGATAGATCACTTCTTAGGTCGTAGGGATCAGTATGCACAGGAATCTCTATTCTCAGGACTGGTTCCTTTCTCCTTTCTGAAGAGGTGCTGGGTACACACAGTTTCTCTCTTTATGACACTACACGGAAATAAGAAGATTAATATTAAACCAAGTCTAGCCTGGAGGAAGTAACACCAACTCCAAACATTTTCTTAGTTCAGCTCTTCCAGAAGTTTCTTCTCATGCTAACATTATCATGCTAGCATTCCCTAGGTGTTTACTTCTAGACTGTTCTCAGTAATTCTGGCCTCTAGCAAGACTGCCCCCCCGACCCCCCGCCGACATATCTTTCACATTGTTACTGATTCTGTTACTTGCTCCAACAAGTCCCTCTTCGGAAGAAAGAACACCTGTACGTATACCTGAGCAGATGCTCTTCTCATTGAAAGCATTAACAGCAGGAACACCCTTCCTAGAAAGATAACTATTTTATGCTTTCATCTTTAGAATACAAAGCTCCTTAATTAAATGTAAACCAAAATATTTTTGTAAAGCTCAAATTCCGAACTGGCATTCCTTCACATTTCTCAATTTGCACAGTCCCTTTGTCCGTGGGAAACTGGGTATTCGCTGCTTTAAATTGCCTGGTGTTGAATGTGGCCTCGTCCTCAAGTCTGAATAGGGTAAGCCAAGCTCTTGGAGGGTTTTTGTCCTGATTTTTAATTGTTTTTGCACCTGTCTTCTACCAGAAAGTATACGCTTTCTCCCCCTTACAATCAACACGTACTACTGAAATGTGGTACAATCAATACCACCTTCCTGGAAGATGTTTACAGGAATAAAGATATCGAGTTTAAAGGAAACAAAGCCGGGACTTGTACCCATATCATATTCGATTCACCAGAGTGAAGAACGGCATGCTCTGGTCAGACTTCTTGGGAGTATCCTCCGTGCCTGAATGATCTATCTTTCAAAAATCTGCCAGGTAGAATTTCCCATGGGAAATGCCATGAGCTCTGGATCCAAACCAGGGGAGTTCAACTCTTGCTGATGAGCAGCAGTACCAGAGGCAAAGTCTGCACCGTCTCAGCCACACCACCTGCAGCTGCAGGAGAGGCTGAGGTTAGCACCTCTCTCTCTCAGGGATGTTCTGGGGTCGAGACAGGGAGCACAATGCCTGACATGTGGTCCCTCCTCAGCAGGTGTTAGTTATTTTGTTAGTAGGTCCAGAAGATCGTTCTGTGTTCCTCAGGATACTGAACCGTCCCCATCCTGGTTAAAGCTGCCTTCATGCCTCACCTGACCATGACCCTCCTCAACCCTCTAACTCACAATCATCTTTTACACATTTAAGTCAGACCCTCTGGGGCCATGTAGGGGCTGGCTGATGCCTCCAACTTCTGTTCTTGGTCAACTTCAGTGGTCACTCACTGCGCATGTCTCCAGGTTGGCAATGATGCCCCCTCTTTATTCTTGGCATGGATGGCTTGTCAGCTTTCATACCACAGGAAGGCCCAAGGCTGGCGGTCCAGACTCCTGTATCCGAAGGACTTCGGGACCTCACCCAAAGCTCTTCCCTCTCATCGCGCTCTGGTGATCTCACTCATAGCGCTTATCATGAGCTGAACTCATTTAATAGCACGTGTTCCTGCACACTGAGTCTTCCCAGCTTAGACTATAAACTCTATCAGGGCAGGAACTACTTTGTCTTGTTACTGTCATAGTCCTAGGATCTCAATACATATTCACTGGATAAACGCATGTTTCCCTTCACCATTACTAATAGTCAGCATTAAAGTTGTTACATGTGTTATCCTTAAAGACTACCTACAGAGCTTAAATGGCTTGCCTGTAGAGGAGAATAGTGTCTGAGATGGACTAGAGTTTTAGAGTTTTATGTTCTTGTTAGAGTTCTTTCCTTTCCTTGCTCTCGGAGGGCCAGCTTTGGCTTTCTGTGTGTGGGCCTCTAGCAGATTAGCCCTGGTCTTATTTTATTTGCTTCTTTACCTGGTGAGTCTGGTGCAAGTCTGTGATCACTACATCTACGCACGTGGTAAATCAGCTCTGAAGAGTTTTTCAATGAGCAATGCATCCTGGCCTTGCATTATTGGTTTACAGAATGGGGGGAATATTTTTAGACAGCTGGGTCATTCCTTTTTCTCATTTCCTGATTCTTGACATTAATGTCCTACAGATAAGCGAGTTGTTACTATGGGAAAGAACGTGAAGTAAATAGCTCACCCTACCCAATCTTTGCAAAAATAAGTCTATTCAATAAGTAACAAGACTACACCTTGACAGGATCAGTATGGAAATGCATAGACCACAATTCTGGTTACGTTCATCACACAAAGAATTCATCCTATGTCTTTATATCTTTGTCAATGGGACTTTCTGAAAACAAGCTACATCTAATCAGCTTAAACCAGTCTAGTGGTTTAAGACTCAGGGAGGACAGAAATGCATTCCACGCTCACACACCCTTAGTGAATTTACCTGGTAAATCCCCAATGCATCTGTTCCTACAGGAAAAAAAAATTAAAAATAAAAAATCATCTCAGAGCTGAGATTAGACTTTTAGACCCTCCTGAGCGATAATCCTTACTCCGACACTGACTTTCTTTGTGGGGTTTGGCAAATCAGTTTTTTCCTCTATAATACGGGGATAATAATGCTTTAGTCAAATGGATGCTGTGAGAATTAATTACTGTTCTACAATTTACTGAAGATGGGAAGTCCTGTAAAAATATTGCCACTGCTTATGGGATTGAGGTCCAAAGACAAGGCATCACACATGGCAAAGAAATCAAAACATCTCAAAATCCCTACTGTTTCCCTCTCTCCCGGTGCCTTCCTTCTTACTGCGGGTGAAAAGTAGGCAAAACAGTTTTCAAGGACATGTCCCCTTCTTCTGCGACAAGAATTGAAATGCACCACTGGGTCCACCTGTGCCTGATGTGCTTTGCCCCCTCCAATGCACAGTGGAAGGACAGAACAGCCTTCTTTACAAGAAATGCAAGAGGGCGAAAAAGAAGGCTTTTGTTTCCTATGCAATTCTTTTGACCCTGAACCAGGGTCTTTCAGAATCAATGGATGCCCCAAAGACTAAATTTCAAGGAAAGGTCTTTTCAACAGCACTTAGGAAGGGGGTGTTCAGACTTTGAACTGTCAAGAGAGAAGAACGAATCCTGCTGTAAGGTGAGAACTAACTGGTTATAGAGATTTGAGCCCTGTTTTAAGGAAACGTGATCGCTTATAATAAACACCAAGAACCCGCAAAACGCTGGTTGTCTTAGCATGAGGAATTTCTACATCCTGAACTGCAGTTTTAAAACAGCCAGAAATGAGAACACAGGCCCTATAGGAAATAAGGAAGGTAGAAGCTTGATTTTTCCCCCCAAACCAAAAGAAAGCAATAGAATGAAAACCACCAGCTATGATTCATGTTTGTGTTCAGCTTCTTTTTAACAGAGCTGTCAATCAACTCAGGATCCATGAGTTAGGTCTCATGTAGGGATAATACCATTTTCAGAGAGGCTTCATAGTAGGGCTATAAAAATTGCAATTTTGAATTGACCCGTAAGAATATGAAGCATTTAGAATATCCTGACTACAGAATCTGTCTTGAGAGGGTCCAGATCATAAGTAGAACTGAACTGAACCAGTACATCTCTACAAGAACATTTTAGTTATGCATTCATTCAATCAACAATTCATTCATTCGATCATTCATCTAAACTTATTACGATTATTTAAAAGTGCTTTTCCTTAGTAAAAGGGTAGAGATTAGATACTCTTTGAGGTTCTCTTCTATTTCATTTTGCAAAGCTCAGTCCCCCTTAGTTTTAAACTTTTTAAAAAATGTTCAAATGAGCAAAAGAGGGCAGAGAGAGAGGGAGACACAGAATCCGAAGCAGGCTCCAGGCTCTGAGCTGTCAGCACAGAGCCCAACACGGGGCTCGAACCCATGAACAAGGAGATCATGACCTGAGCCGAAGTCGGACACTCAACTACTGAGACACCCAGGCACTCCCACCCCCTTAGTTTTAAACCTCAGATGAGGAGGAAGAGAAGGGCAATGGGGAGACCACGGTGGAGGTCTGTCTGACTTTACATTCATAATGAGGGAGGGTTGCATGGGCAGGGCCTTATTTGCTGGCATCTCTGCTGCTCTGTCCTCTCGATGAACCTCTACTTTATTGACAGTCCCACCCCTTTGCTCCCCTCAAGAGCGTTTAGAGAATCACCACCACCCACCATACTTCCATGTCTTTTGTCAACTGTCTCCATACCTTCACATTTATATTCTGTGAAAACAAATCATTTCCTTTCACTTCTCCTGCCTCTATATGAATTTCTTTTCTTGCCCCTGCAAGTTCCTGAATCCTCTTTGGGAGTGAGTGGTCACGGCTGTGACACGCCTTGCCCACGGGTGCTCTGATTGTTACTCACAGAGAAACACAGATTGACACAGAGCCCGCCATAGAGTTGCACACGTATGAGAGTCATGATGATCTCTCAAACCTGTCAAAAGAATTAGCATGACCAAACTCTGTCCATTTCAAGATCTCTGCGTTACTATTTTGAGTTCTCTGAAATTTAAAAAAATTTAAAAAAAAAAAAAAAGGATACTAAAGTTTGAATATATTCACCATCTCTGTAGAGTAAGCAAACAGCTTTTGACATTTTAATAAAATTGCCTAATTAAACCCTTTAAATTTCATTTAGTCGTTTCATTGAGTTATTACAAATGCCATGTCGTCGTGAGATGATCAGGTGTGGCACTTCGTTGCTGTAAAAAAACACAGGTCGTTATCTTTCTTCACATGTATCAACTCCCTAGAATCACAGTGTTCATGTCCTACCCCCTTTCCTTTTCTTACAAAAGACACGTTGGTTCCAGAAAGGTATGTGTTTGGGCCTGTGCTCTTGGCAATTTTTATTGAGAAAAGTGGTTAGAACCACTTGGGGAATCCTCGAAATCGATTATGGAAGTTCTCAAAGGGGCCTCTTCTCTGGCCTTGCTGGAGGACTGGCTATAACAGCCCACTGAGCTCGGGGAAGCCTGCAGGCAGTCAAGTTAGGATACGAATTGTGTCATTAGACATAGGAAGTGGCCATCTGGGGCTTAAACTGACATACTGGCACTTTCGGATTGGGTTAATTGGGGTATCACCCAACCTGACGTGGTGAGGACTGACCCCAGTTTGGGCAGGATAACTGTTACAGGAACCTTCTTCAGAACACGTATTTGCAAATATTCCCCAAAGCTGATATTATATTCTCTGACTTTTCCTATTCTTTCTAATGAAAATCATCATTATTAAAAAAAAAAAAATTTAATGTTTATTCAGTTTTGAGAAACAGAAAGAGACCATGTGAGTAGGGGAGGAACAGATTGAGAGGGAAACATGGAATCGGAAGCAGGCTCCGGGCTCTGAGCTGTCAGCACAGAGCCCGACACGGGGCTCAAACTCACAGACCGTGAGATCATGACCTGAGCCGAAGTCGGACATTCAACCGACTGAGCCACCCAGGCGCCCCTGAATGAAAATCATCATTCTTTAGAAATAGATTTGTTCATTGGAAAACCCAAAAGTTTACAGTTGAGTCACGTGAGTAAATTGTGTAACTGAAAAACTAAGGTGCAGGCACTGGGTCATGGCATTCATTAGAGTCCCTGTATGTCATCAAACCTGGCGGGGACAGCAAAGACTGTCAGCATCACAAAGCTGGAACAGTTGTAACTCCCCAAAGGTGATGATTCTCAGAGGGCAATGCTCACCTTCATGCTGAAGTTCGGGAAGATTTTGTTAAAAACATGCAGATGTTTAGAATTACAACTTAGTAGATTACAAGACTGAGTATCTTACTGGCTTACAACACCAAAAGTCCAGGCCAGAGCCCTGTGGTTTCATGCACACTCAATATATACTTCTTAAATGAAGGTGACTATTTTACAAATACATATATTAAGCTCTAGGTAACAAATCTGTTTACCATTTCCCAGCATCAGAATAACTATCACAGTCCAGGAGCTGACAATCTTTTACAGCTGTCAACATTATATTTTGAGTTCAGCGTTTTGATTTCCTTTCCTATGTTGAGGCTCACAAATAAGAATAATTCGCTCATTTGTCAGTAAAAGCTACACTTACTTAAAGAATAACTCTGTGGATAAGAAACATTTATTGACAAAGCATTTTTGTTTTTAGCAGAACCATATCAGAAATGTTTTTGTCAAAAACAAACAAAAGTACTCTTAAAAAGTTATTATAGACGGTCCTCCTAATTATATAATTCCTATTGTATCTCAACACTATTTAGTAAGCAGCAAACTTATTATATTAGGTTATCAGGTTGGCCACGTGGCGATGCTTGTCTTAACACCGATTTGCCTGCTGTTTTTCATATTATCAATCAAAATCGTCAAAAAAAGGAACTAAAAAAATAACTTCCTTAAAATATTCATGAAAATAACATAAGATTTGGAAGTGGCTCGCTAGAATGTCCCAGAAGGTATCTGTAGGAGGCAAGCATCATGGTCAGATCCCATGAGCCCATCCTGTAGTCGGGGTCCCCAGAACCAGAGCATACACACCTACACAGAGGGGACCCAATCTATTACTTAGCTTCATTCTTCTCTACTATTTGCCTGCCATCTTCTAGCTTGGGGTGCCATTGAAATATGAAAAATACAACTAGCTTTAGAGACAAAGGTATCTGCCTTATCTAATCACTAATACATTAAAATTTTTTTTCATGTTTATTTATTTTTGAGAGACAAAGTGTGAGCAGTGGGGGATGCACGGAGAGAGGGAGACACAGGAACAGAAGCAGGCTCCAGGCTCCGAGCTGTCAGCACAGAGCCCAACGCGAGGCTCGAACTCATGAACCGTGAGATCATGACCTGAGCCGAAGTTGGACACACAACCTACTGAGCCACCCAGACGCCCCTAATTACTAACACATTTAAAAGCTAGTTGTTATTCTCCCACACAAATTCAAAGTCAGCCAAACAGAAAGCACCAAAGGGCAAAAATAGACTTTTCAATACACACGTGAGGTTAGTAAGCATTTATGACTCTCAGTTTCTGGAGCCACTTCCAGACGACCAAAGCTTTGTCCTTCCCAGATGGATGTTTATGTTACAAACGCTCTCGGAGAAGAGAAGTAGGCTTCTTTGTTTGAACCTCCTCTGTAAAATCCTGACATTAGTTTAATAGGTAGTCACTGTAGGGTCTTATACAAAAGAGATGGGGTAAGATGGTTGTAAAATTCAAAGATTTGCTTTATGCAAGGTGGGACTGAAGTCTATAATACTTGCACAGTTACAAGGAACACACTGAAACTCAGTAAGCAACGGAAATATCTTACTCTGACTTCTTACATAACAATGCCTTTTCCTTTGAATTGCAAATTAGCCCTTGCCAGATTTCTTTCTTTTTTTTTTTTTTTTGCTGTATTTTTTTTTTGAAGGGGAAAAATGGCTTTCCTGCATGAAAGTATGTGGTCAACAGACACCTAAGTGAAAAACGTAGTGAATATTTCTACTGACATTGTTCTTTTTACAGTTACAAGGTAAGAAAATTGAATCTGCTTTTTCCCATGAGTATTCCTTTTGGATATAAGTCATTAATTGTCTAATGAAGTCATTACAAATCACTTAAAATATTTTGTATAAAGTACTTGGTGGGCTTTAGCAAACAATATGCTAACCATTAAATTCAGTAATATGCTCAGAAACCAGAAACACATGTAGTATGATTTCATTTAGATTAAAAAAAAGCACGCATGCATGTACATGTTTGTATATGCACAGAAAGAACTGGAAGCATATACCACACACTACATACATTATTCTATATACTTGATACGTTTATTTATGAACTATATTTTATGTAGTATATACATCATATACATATATGATATGTATTTATGTAGTATTTATATAGTAGTATATTTATGTAGTATATATATCATATATAGTATATGATACAGATACTGTATACTATATACATGGTTTTTATTCATTTATACTATATACTCCTAAATTCTGTGAACATTTTGCAATCAGGATATATTAATATGTTGCTCATGCATAATAATAATAAAAAGATCTGGCAATAAAATTCATTGGTGGGGGGAATGGAGTATAATAAATGGCAACATCTTGTTCCTTTTCCGCTAGATGCAGCATTGTAAGAAGGGTAGCAGTCTGGGGACCAGATGAACAGGTTTGAATCTCAATTCTATCATTTAATGGTTTTATGACTTTATGTGTTTTCTCTGAATTGTGAATTTCTCATCAGTAAAATGAGGGTAGTGATAGCCATGACCAGGGGCTGCCGTTAAACAAGAATCGTATGCACAGGACATCCATTGAGGATCCTTTTGGCCTCGGTGGTTGCTGTCCCTTTGAGTCACCAATCACACCTCACTCCGAGTTTCTGCAAGTTAGTTAAAGCCATCACAACGCACCCTTGGGCAGCGCTAATATGAAGAATGCAGTGTCCTCTAGATGCTCAGACTTCTGTGACATCAAATACTACATTCTCCAACTTCACTTTTGTTAGTTTCCTTTTTTCCCAATTGTTTCTGACATTACTGGTGTGGCTCCTTCCACAGAATCACTACCCACAGTGTCCTCTAGGTCCGGAGGGCAATCACAATCAGATCCATAGACGTACCTGACATTACACCTTTGTGTAACATGCAAAAATATCTATGTATATAAGACTCATACACACACACACACACACACATTACATACGAATGTGGACATGACCATTAAGCAGAGGTTCTCAAAGTGTGGCCACAGATCAGGGGGCTCAACATTACCTGAGAACTTGTTAGAAATGCCAATTCTTGAGCCCCAGTGCAGATCTGCTAAATCAAAGTCAGAAGTGGATCAGCACCCCTTAGCCAGCCTTTCAAGTGATTCTGGGGCAATGCCAACCTTTGAGAACTGTTGCCAGATGTAATAACTGTTTTTGCTCCATGGTAGCTACAAACTGCTAGTAACCCTTGAATGTATTGGGAACCCTTTTCGACACCACTTCTATCTAAGTGAGGTCTGTGTGAAGCTGGGAGAAAAAAATAAAGGCACTGGGGTGGTGGTGGTAGTTACATATGTATATTCTTAAATATATATATTTTTATGTATCATATATATTTAAAGCAGTGTTTGAAAGAAGAAAAAGAGTAAGCTAAAAATAATAATCCAACAGAATTTGGCCTACAACTATTTCCATTTAATTTGGCTTTATATTGGGCTATATTATGAATGGAAATGCTCCAGCCGCAGCTAAAATCTTGTTCTATATGGAAACAAGAATATCCAAGTTCATAAGAATTTTAAAATAAACACCTGAACTAAAATCTATAAGTGCAATGCTACGGTCTTTTTTTTTTTTTTTAGACAAGCACATCAAAGACCAAAGGTCACTTTACAAAAGAATAGCAGACAGACAAAATTACAGGTGATTATATTTGCCAACCACTAAAAACTGGTGTTGAGATTCTTTGCGGGCACTATATCAAGCTTTTGAGCGCTGGAGAATCTTAAAGAGGAGATGAATGCATTTTTCAGTTTAAGGTTTTATCTACAGGATACAGCAGCCAATGTATACTTAGAAAATGTTCACGGCTAACATACAGAGTTTGCTATGCGGTCATCAGCTTCAGTATATGACTGGGCAGTTCTGTCAGTTCAGAAGGAGGTCTCTGAAGTGATTAAATCTGTCCTGAGGATTGTATCATCCACCACCCACCCCTTACCTGGAAATAGCCCCACACTTAGGACAGCCTGAAATGGAACCCGTAATATATTCTAATTTGATCCATTCCTCTATGTAGCTATGGCCAAAGGGGAAAAAAGACAATTATCTCATGCATTTTATTCTTACAACTTTGGGCCTGAAATAATTTAGAGTGATCAGGATAACCTGGAGAGGCAGCTGAAGGGAAGAAGCATTGGCTTCCCCATCATTTGCGGGACGACGGGAACCTACTCATCTGCCCAGCTGATGGCATACAGCGGCCAGGGCCCAGTGGTAGTGCCCCAGAGAGCTCAACTTGCCCTTAGTGGGCACCGTGGGGGACACCGAAGTCCACGGTTTTTTGATGGAAAGGCTGAGGTCTTAGAACAGTTTAGAAAGAACAGGAAAGAAGGAATGCATGCAGGAGAGGTGAGAATGCAGGTTAAATACTGGACACCTTCAGAACACAGCTTGTCCGTGCTTCAGTCCTATCCTTCAGGACAAAAAAAAAAAAATGGTAATAATGAAAAACCCAGGTTTTTGGACTGGCTGTGAAAAAAACTAGAATGATGAGTCTTATTCTCTGGACCCATCCTCTCCCACAAACAAGTAAGTCCAGTTCTGGCAGGCCATGCAAACTCTAAGGGAAAACTCCCCTAGACAGTGGCCATCTGTCCTGGGGACTCAGTGCTGGCCCTGGGAAGGCATGCTTCTTGGGGAATCACCGCAGCTCCCCGCTAATCCCCAGATCACACCCAGACCTCTCAGCGTGCAGGAGATGCTGGCCCACGTGGAGTCTTAGCATCTCTACCGGAAAGAAGGAAACATACAAAGTCTCTGAAAGCTTTCATTTAATCTCTTTTCCCATGCAATGCTGGGTGAGGAACCAAGCAGAAAGGTGGAGCAGGCCCTGTGCAGGGCCCAGGTTAATTGCCTTGTAATAATGAGCTCTTTTCTTTCTCTGTTGATCAGCTTTCTTCCTAAACACAGCTAATGATCTCCCTTCTATTAAACATCTGAAAATGTTTATGAGGCCTGTGCTTTGGGGTATATTACGATGATGGGCTTATAGGGCTCCTATAGACTCAAACTGTCTTCGGAGATTTACCCAATAAAAGAGACACAGATCTGGCTAACGTGCAGAAGGGGAAAGCCAACGGGGTCCCAGAGGGCTGTCATCCTTGCCAAATGACACAAAAATTAAGCTCTAAAATTCAAATTATATGCAACTTCTAAAGTTTAGGATAAAAACAGATTCCTCTGTGCTGTACTCAAATTGGAGAGGGTTCCCAATTTTCAGAAGGTATTCAGTCTTTGGGTAAATGGGTACTGATGGAATTGCCTTATGGACAAATCTATGTCCTTGCACAGATTCAAATATACACAATGTGTAAACACAACACCCAAACGAAGCGTGTTGTATTCCTTGTGCTTTTGCTGCCACAGCCGTACCCTTACTCCACTGGAGCAATGTGGACTGATGCATTTGGTCTATTATCTCCACTGCTGGTTGGGTTGTTTTAGTCCTAATGTCTCTGGAAACCTGAGACTCAGGACACAAACACAATATGGGAGCTGAAATCCCAAAGTTAGAGAAAATAACAGGTTGTGACCAGAGAAATAAAAGGCTTTTTACGCATGTCTGAATTCCTCCAGCTTAATATGTTTAAATGAAAAAAAAATTTGCACTTCAAAAGGATTAGTACTTTCAGTGTAACATCTACCTAAATAAGGGAAATTCTGCTCTGTTAACCAAAGCTTTCTGTTGCTTATTAAGACCTAAAGGGATGAGAAATATCCCGGCCTTCCTCAAGGCATCCGTACTTGAACAGTTCTAAGCTGTTAACCAGGAGGAGCACTTTCCAGTCCGGTTTTTAAGTCGACTGATATTCTTGTGAAATATTCTTATCTGACTCTCTCTGACAAAGTTTTAAATGAGGAATTTTTTTGCCTGTTTTAAAGCTTCAATAAACTACAAAAAAAAAAAAAAGTTCTCAAGAAAGAGAGAGAACAGGGCTGAAGGGGATGTGGCTCCAAAGGGTCATCGGGGCAATAAGAAGCCTCCCCAGATCCGTCATTGTCTTTACCCAGCACTCAGCACAATCCTTTAACAGCACACACGTAAACTGCACAGAGAGGTGTTAAGCCTTGGATTTGTCACTCATGAGAAGACACACTCCTCCAGCAGGAGAAACTGATGAGAATCTGATGTCCACCGTGATGCAGTAATTCAGACCTTCTCTCCCATGCATGGACAGAATGACAGGGAAAGGTTCGCAGAAGGGGAGCCTGGGTGGCTCAGGTGGTTGAGCGTCCAACTCTTGAGTTCGGCTCAGGTCATGATCACAGGGTCTTGAGATCGAGTTGACAGCACAGAGCCTACTTGGGATTCTCTCTCTCCATCTCTCTCCCCTGCTTGCACACTCGTGCTGTCTCTCTCTATCTCTCTCAAAATAAACAAGAAAGAAAGAAAGAAAGAAAGAAAGAAAGAAAGAAAGAAAGAAAGAAAGAAAGAAAGAAAGAAAGAAAGAAAGAAAGAAAAGAGAGAGAGAGAGAGAGAGAGAGGGAGGGAGGGAGGGAGGGAGAGAAAGGAAGGAAAGTAGGTAAGTTCACAGAAGAAGAACAGGAGGTCCTAGCAATGAGCCTGCGGCCTGACTGGGGAAGCCGAGTTGGACAGAATGGGCTACAGCAAACACAAATGTACACAAAGTACACATCTACTGTGAAGTCGGCCAAGTGAACCGTCATTTCCAGAAGCCTCTTTCTCTCAGAAAAGTCCACTCTATCATAAACTGTATTAGGAAAAAAAAAAAAAAAAAGGCATTGACTATGTTTGTGACACCTGCTATCTCAACTTAGAGACAAATGTCACGCTGTCTTCAATCCCTCTGGTAAGTATTAACTTCGTTTAAACAAGATAGATTAGATAATGGTGATTAATCGTGAAAATAAAATGTTCGCTTCCATTTAAAAAAGATAGCATCATTTACTTTTCAGAGCCTGAAGATTGTGGGGAGGAGAGTGAGGGAACTCAACCTAAGAAAACAAATAAGGAGAGTTTCGGGCTTTTTGGTATCAACGAAGATGTTCCTTTGTCTGAGATAGTGGAATTGTGCCTTCAGTATAAAGTGGTCTAATTAGCCCGATGCCTAAGAAATTCTGAATAATCTCATCAACTTCTCTGACTGGTTCTTACTGGGACTCGTGGATCAAAAAGATGACAGTGTCTTTAAATGTCCATAGACTATACTAAAGCCTAAAATAAAATGTGTGACACAAGAGAGATCAAAGGCTTTATTGGTAAGAAAATAAAAATTGCTTTATCTGTCCAGAAGTAACGTGGGATCTGGGATTGGTGTTGGTAAGGATGTACAGCCTAGGCTCTTGACGGCAAGAATCTAGGTCCAAATTCTTGCTGTACAAATTCTGTGACTTCGGGTAGACATCTATCCTGCAAGAAGCGGGTTTCCTCGTCTGCCAGACAAAGGGTGACTATCGTTCTAAAGTTAAAAGGCTTCTGTGGTGTGATGAACTGAGATCCATGGTAAAGCTCCTGGCACTTAATACACACTGAATAAATGCCATTTCGATTCCTTTTATTAGCCAGGTGTCATTTTACATATAAAAAGTCTCAACTCAAGTACTAAGCCCAAAGGTATTCTAGAACCTTCGCACATTAATTATGTCCACTTAAGCACGCAGGTGAATTCTGTGAGTAGAATCCGACTTCACCTGACCTTGAACCACAATAGGAGGAAATCTGAAGGTCTATGAAGACAATTTTAGTGGAAAAAGATCTTATTTAAAAGTCAGTGGCTCAATAACTACAAAGTCAGTAGTTATGTTTATTGCATCCTTTGCTTTAATATTCATGTATTTTAAGTATGCTGATTTGCCAACTGCACACTAAATCACATCGTTATTTAAATTTTTTTCCCTTCCAAATCTCCATGAAAGCAATTTCTACTTTCACAGCAGTATACATCTGATGGAAAGATTTTGAAGGTCTTAAAAGCTTTGCACTTCATATTTGTTTGACTTATAAAGTGCATAAGAAAAGAAAGTTGTGTCTTTACTTAAATAATTAAGAGTGATTGACAAGTCTGGGCATGTGACATTATCAGTAATCACGTAAATTAATTCAAATGCAAGTATACCCATTAATGGACTGAAATGAATAAAATACCAGTAGTATAAATCACTAGCATTGATAGATCTCATGCACAGTGACTAATTTTATGTCCTGTACCCATTTTAACTCAAAAATTGAAAGAGTATGTTCACATATAAGATATACACTATGTCAGTATACATTATGACCATAAACATATTTCTCCCATTAAAGAAGATAAAACTTTGTCTTGGGGGAAAATAGAATCCTATTAATTACTAAACTATCAACCACCTCATTTTATACCTTGAATTCAGAGTTGTAAAAAGGAGGAGTCTAACTATACTGGGAAAGAAGGCTTATCTAGGATGAAAAGGCATAGCAGTGATTTCCTTCAGGCTCTACACTCTTCCATTTTAACAGGAAAAGGCAAATTCTCAGAATGACTTTCTCAGTGGAAGAGCTTTTTTGGACCCCAAACTGATACCCCTGGAGAAGAATCACTGGGAAACTCAGACCCCAAAACGCAGTCACTTAATTAAGGCCACGGATCTCTTCAAAAGAAAATACCTTTTTGACTATGGACATCGAGAAGAAATTTCTGACTTGGTAAAAGTCCTCATCATGGTGAGCAAATCTGTTGTGCTGTTTTATGGACCATTAGATATTGAAGATAATCACGTGTAAGCAAACCCATGTCTGCATAACTGATTATTACACCCATCTGAAAATCGTGTACTATTAAAGCTTCTGAGGGAGTCAAGTGGACATCGATGCAAAAAACATTACCAATTAATTGTTCCGTGTCTAACTGTTCCTGAAGACTATCTGCGAATTCCTACAAATGTGACTCTTTTTCAGTGTTTTTCAATAGAAATAGAATGGTTTCCAATAGAAATCCAAAAGTTCTTATTTTAAAAGATTAAATCCTCAATAATCTGGACAACTCAGCCGGAATGACTAATTGCATGATAGTTTACAGGCAGCTTGAGTTTCACTTTATTCACTGGCAATCATTCCCATACAAGAATTTTCATCAGCCCAAACCTGAATCAAATTCACTAAGAATTTCTCTACCAAGAGGCAATATATTGAAGTGAAAAGTGTAAGGTTTAGGAGTTCAGGTGTTCAAAACCTGATTCAATCCCTCAAGAACTGTGCCCCTTCGGGCACGTTATGCACCTTTTCTGTTTCTATTCAGTTTGCTCCCCTATCAAATGGGGGTAATAAAAGTCAAAGGTAAAATCAAAGATACAACAGTTGAGAAAGGACTAGAACAGTGCCATGCACTTAGCAGAGTGTAAACAAATTATTGTTAAAAATGAACATGTTTATAAAAAATGGCTCACAAATGCTCAAAATATTTATAACTCCTTTCTGTCAGATTCATCCTACAGAATCCATCGCTGGTGTCCTCACTGGATGAGGGGGACATTTCCTCCCCATTGGCTGTATGATCTGCTCTGGACAAGATGAGAGCAGAAGTGATGCGGTCTGTGTCCAAGTACAAGCTTTAAGAGCCATCGCATGGTCCACCATTTTTCTTTTTCTCTGCCATGAGAGCAACATGCCTGAGATAATGGCTTGTCCTTCTGGTATGGAGACAACGTGGAGAAGAGCCATAGCCACCCCTCCCCCTGCACTCCCACCCCTCCCGCCCCCATACCTCACGTAACAAGAGTTAAAAACTAAACCTTTGTTCTTGTAAGCCACAAGATGATGTTGTTGTTTCCTACCATGGCGTAAGTTAGCAAAAACTCACTATTAATCCAATGGCATTCCTGATGGTGCTAGGCAGCTGTGGGGAGCTGAGAAAAGCCTCGGCCTTAAAATGAGAAAAACTAAATCCAACTTCCATCTGGCCATGAGCCCTGGTCCACTGCATTGCGGCATCTCTCCCTTCGACAGACACAGTGCAGTGGGTCAGACCCTGTGCCTCACCGGTCACTAGCTGCGTGGTTACAGGCAAACGATGCTTATCTCTGTCTCAGTCTCTTTCTTTGCAATATGGGGATAATCCTATCTGCTTCACAGGATGGTTGTGAAAAGCAAAGGAGCTAACACGTGTAAGGGTTTCACAAGAGTGCCCGGCACATACATGGTAAACAGCACAGGTTAATTCTATTATTCTTTTATTATTCTCATTATTATTATTATTATTATTATTATTATTCACTTTCTGCAGGTTTGAGGAGGGTTAAAGCCACCAGAGTTTGTGAAAACACTTTGTAAACTATAGTGCTCCACAGGCACATATGATTGTAATGAACAGCTCATTCATCCCTCATTTGCAACCTTCCATCGTTATGAAGAACTCTGGGAGCAGGGAACTTTCCACGTTTGTTTACTGTTCTATCCCAAGCCCTCGAACACTACCTGCCACGTTGCAGGCTGGTAAATATTTGTTGAATCACTGAAGGAAAATCACCGCCTCTTTTGTAATCCATTGGATGCCAATGCTATTTTTAAATTATACTCCTACTGATGGTGTCTCAGCTAGTTCCATAAATCAAGACTTCATCTATGCAAGTGGATTTCAGGTATTGGGTGTATTTAACTATCTACTTAAATTATCCAACTTGCTAGATCTATGTTAAATAAAAGTACCACATGTCATCTCTTCTCAGCAGAGATCAGAATAATTGGTGCTACACATTAGAAGAATCACCTTAAATTAAAGAACATACCATAATAGTGTCTTTGATCATCGTACAATAGAGCACATGTCAACATTTTTTATACTCTGAATTATGAAACTAGTCTAAGAATTTCAATGTTTTTTTTTTGACATTAAGGCTAAGACTATTGAAATTATACTTTTTTTAAAAGGAAGTGACAGCCTATTTCGAAACCAAATTTTAACTAAAATATAATGAATAAAATAATGAAATTTATTTCATATGTGCTTGGTGAAAAGCCTAAAGGCAATGATAAGTGGTGCATTTCAGATCAACTTTCAAAACCCTACATATTAGAGGCCAAATGATCAGAAAATCCTCTGTAAGTTAAATAGTATTTCTGCTATTATTTCCAAACAGCAATGATGTCATTGTCCATAGCTTTAGAAAACATAGGATGGAGAGACTGAGTGGTTCAGTCGGTTAAGCATCTGACTTCAGCTTAGGTCATGATGTTGCAGTTCGTGGGTTTGAGCCCAATGTGGGGCTCTGTGCTGACAGTTCAGAGCCTGGAGCCTGTTTTGAATTCTGTGTTTCTCTCTCTCTCTCTGTCCCTTCCCTGATCATGCTCTTCTTCTCTCTCTCAAAAATAAATAAACATTAAACATTTTTTTTAAAAAAAAAGGAAATGTAGGAAAGTGCTTTGGGTGGTTTTGAGGTATGAAAAAAGTAAGACTTTTTGCTACAGTTTGAGAGCTTATTTTTGAAGACTGTCCACCAAAGCTAACACATTTTTTCCTTTTATTTTTTTAGTATTGAAAACAATTTTGTAGAGAAAGACAGATATCATATGTTTTCACTCATATGTGGATCTTGGGAAACATAACAGAAGACCATGGGGGAGGAGAAGGGGAAAAATAGTTACAAACAGAGAGGGAGGGAGATAAACCATAAGAGACTCTTAAATACAGAGAGCAAACTAAGGGTGGATGGGAGGCAGAGGGGGAAACGGGTGATGGGCATTCAGGAGGGCACTTAGGATGAGCACTGGGTGTTGTATGTAAATGATGAACCACGGGAATCTACCCTCAAAACCAAGAGCACACTGTACACATGGTATGTTAGGCAATTTGACAATAAATTATATTTAAAAAAAAAAAAAGAAAGAAAGAAAACCATTCTGATTTCACATGTATGGCTAAATTATAAAACCCCAGAATTAAGAGTGTTCTTGGGGGTCACCTAGATCCATCCTTGGACCAACTCCTGCCACACTTTGGTTGTCTTCTCCTTCGGCAAACATTTACTAAACACCACCCACCGAGTACTTTGCTGGAGTGATAACACACATACATAAAATAAGAGTCCTCGGCCTCAAAAACCTGATGTCCAGCCTGGCCCGACAACCCTTTGTGACCAAACTCAAACAGCTCTTTGAGCTTGCTTGCTTCACTTCTGGACCAGGCTGAGGGTCAAGTCCTTCCCTGCGAGTGGTATAGTTCTGCTTGGCGGTGGCCCCATCCAGTCCATCCAGTGGCCCGAGGTTACTATGTCACCACCTGCAGCTCTTCCAAAGGAACGCTTCTCAAAGACATTGTCACGGCTCTCTTCTCCAGTCTTGCCTTTTCAAGATAACTGTCTCTGGCACACTTTAACTAAAACGTAATGGATAAAGTTTTTTCTAACTTCTTCTAAGTTTTGTGTCCACATTTATGTACCAGTTCTTCCTGGAGCACCCCAGTCCTGATCAGCAACCAGTAAAACACACTGTCTTCCTTTCCCAACATCATCTCTAACCATGGTCTCTTTGCTTGCTGCATTCCAGCTGATACTTTCCTGTTCTTCAAAAATTCCATTTTTTTTAAACCTGTGCATCTTTACATTTGCCCATGTCTTCTCATAGCTCCTGATGTGGCTGATTCGTCCTCACTCTTCAAGCTCCTGTGTACAAACCACCCCTTCACAGAGGCAGCCCTCAGAATCCTAACTAATTGATGTCTTCTCTACCCCAGTCACTACTTTACGTCTCTGTTTTATTTCCAACTCACCATTTCCCATTATCTGAACATACCCTGCTCATTTGCTTATTTATTTATTGCCCATTTCCTCCCTAGAAAGGAAGGTCATGGCCACACTGCCAGAGCCTAGAACAGTACCAGGCAAATGGAAAAAAGAAAGGGCAGAGAGAACTGACCCTGCTCTGGACCTTGTATGGATTCACATCACTGTATGTGTTATGAATACAGTCAAGATTGGCACTTAGACCCCGTTGGTGATTCCAACTGTCCAAGGGTGATAAAACCATGCCATTTTCACATACAGATGAGAGACATTCTTTTGTTGTTGTTGTTTATTTTGAGAGAGAGAGGAGGGGCAGAAAGAGTGGGAGAGAGAGAATCCCAAGAGACTCCAAACTGTCAGCACGGAGTCCAATACAGGGCTCCGTCTCACAAACTGTAAGATTATGACATGAGCTGAGATCAAGAGTTGATGCTTAACCGACTGACCCACCCAGGAACCCCTGGATGAGACACATTCTTAAATGATGTGATTGTGCTGTTGAATTCTAGAGGAAGACTGAAATTGTCGAATTCAGCCCATTAGTCTGGCTCGCTTCTTATTCTCTAACACCCAACACTGTTACCTCTACCTATCTCCTGTCAATAAACACTTTCACAATTCCAACATCTATGTCCATTTCTACCTCATATTCTCTTTCACGCGCTAGGCATGCATTGTGTCTACCCATGTAGACATAGATGAACTGTCTCCAAAATGTTATTCTAGGGAGTTAAGGTGGGCTGTAGCATGAGTCTGATCCATAAACCCTGCTTTGTTTTCTTTCTGTTTTCTCCTCCTTCTCTTCTTTTTCTTCTTCTCCTTCTAATTCTTTCTCTCCCTGCTCCTCTGGGGTGCTGGTGGTGGTCAGAAACCCTGCTGGTGATCCTGGGGTCACAGATACCTACTTACTATGTGTGTGTCAGGAGGGGACTCCTAGACCCCACTGCAGGGATTTATGGGGTACACATGCCCATAGGTGCCACCCTGTACTCTACCTCTTACTGTTTCTGCGTGTTCAACAGGAGACACAAGTTAGTCCTTATGATATTTGCTGTTCTCTGTAGAATCAAGGATTGCACACAGGAAAAGGCGTTACTGGTAACTACAGAGTATCTAGTATCTAGCAGTGGCTCTTCCAATAAAATGTTACATTAGCATGGAACAGGAATTAGAAATTCCTTTCCTGGGGCACCTGAATGGCTCAATCAGTTAAGCATCCGACTCTTGATCTCAGTACAGGTCATGGTCTTGTGGTTCACGAGTTCAAGCCCTACATCAGGCTATGTGCTGACAGTGTAAGCCTTCTTGGGATTCTCCCTCCCTCCGCCAATAAACAAACAAATAAGCAACAACGAAAAAGAAATTGCTTTCCTCAAATTCTTGGATTTCTTAATTCCCACAATTCTATAAAACCCATGAGGACAATTATTATTCTACTGGCTTTGTGGACTGATGATGATGGAAAAGTTAAGAAACCAGCTCAGAGTCCTAAAGCAAATTCAGTGTTGACGTAAGAACACCAGCCTGTCGATCCCTCTCTTGCACGTGTGGCTGGCCCCACGATGGGCTAAGTTTTCCATTCTACGGCCAGGTCACACGTTGGCACCCTAGGTTACCTAACAGATTATTTCTAACAGGTTTCAACAGGAAGAACAGTTGTCACATTAATCTAAAGCGCCTAAACAACATCTGGGTTGCCACCGTTCAGAAAACCACTGTTGCTAAACAGAAAAATAAATTGGGCTTCTGCACTGCCTTTATTTAGAAGATGTGACAGAATTTAAAGAAAAGTACTGCATGCTGGAAAAGCAATAGAAAATCAAAACAAAATTTACAACCTCAATAGAAGATGTGTGATTTACACTCGGGACCCCCCGAAAAGCAATATGCGACACAAATAAACAACAACAGCAAAGAAATGAGGATCAGATAAATTCCTCCCCACCTGCTCTCACACTTTCTGAGTGAAGCAGAAAGATGCCACCTCACAGGAGACAGCAGAATTGCCAGGGCTCACTGCCTCCAGAGAACTCTGCTTCTAGAAACAACCATATGTGTTCCTTGAAATAGTTTTCAGGAACAAAGGCCACAGATCAAGGAAACTCATCCAATGACCTATTTCTGGGTAGAAAGAGAAGGATTTCAGCATGCCACAGACTGTCAATACCCCACAGCAACTGACCTCTGCTCATTAAACAAACAATACTGGAAAAGTCTATGGCTTTTCTTTTTAATGTTTCTGAACCCTCTGTCTCATTCCCCCAACACTCAAGAGTATCATCTCATTTAAGGGGACTAAAGACATTCACTGATTATAGAATGCAGACGTTAACATAGAATGAGATTCTGGAAATTTAATTTTGTGAAGAAAGGCAAGCTGCTCATTAATTTAATTAGAACATAAATAACATCGAGCATAGCTAATGAAGTTCAATATGATTTGATTTGCAAGAAGATATATTAACATGAGAAGTCAAGTGATGTTTTCCACCTCTCAGAAAATTCTGTAGAAGTAAAAGTTTCCTAAACAGTTTGTATGTTGTGAGGCTGCACAAATACCAGCCTTCTCTCTCTATGGAAACCGCCATGGGAGCCACACCAATCTGTGACGCACACAAGGACACTGGAGCTCCTGAACCGGACAGAGGAGTTTGTGAGTTGGGGATGCCAGGGTACTGCATCTTCCTCTTCTAAATCTCCTTCTCTCCATCAGTCTGGGAGACAGGCCAATTGCCACAGCTTATGTATGCTCCAATTGCAGAATGGAAAGCAAATATAAAAGCTAGCCTGGAGGCCATGTAAATAAATGCACCTGATTATAAAGACTAGTGATGTGCATGGGGCCCATGTTCCAATAAAACCCTTTCCATGAGCAGCTGTGAATTTTCCAGACACTTATGGCTGGTTCTAACAATGCCATTGTCAAGATAATGAAATTTTTAAAAAATTAAGTCAGCCCAAAGCAAACCAGCTAAAACCCATTTTTTTATTGTCCTGACAACCACAGTGCTCAAATACTCTTGGTTGTATATTATAAGAGGAAAGACAAATAATTCATTCTTGAAAGGGTCTTTTAGTTTGCACATGAAGAAGACAGCTGGGCCACGAGTGGCCTGCCTTACTTTGATTTCATTATCTAAGCTCTGGAAACTCAGTAATAAAAAGAAAAACAACATTTGATGTCAACAGGCATATAGTTTAAATTATTTTGCCGATTGAAATATCAAGTTCACAATTTACATAAGGAAACACAACTTGCTGAATTGGTTAATAGTATTTCTGATTTGTACTTCATTTTAGGTATCTTGAGCCACGTTTCTCCTCAGCTTCCATGTCCCAACCCTACCCAAGTATCCCCCTACACCTCTGTTTACTTCTCAATCTGCCCTTTAGACTTCCTTTGCCCTGCCCAGCATTCCAATTTTTAATTTAAAAAAAAAATTAAAGTTTTTTTTATTTCTTTATTTTGAGAGAGAGAGGAAGAGAGAGAAAGAATCCCAAGCAGGCTCCATACTGTGAGCACAGAGCTTGATGCAAGGCTTAAACTCAGGATCGTGAGATCATAACCCAAGCTGAAATTAAGAGTCAGACACTTAGCCAGCTGAACCACCTGGGAGCCCCCCGCCTCCCAATTTTTATACTTGATCCTTTTCTCACCCTCTCCTTTTACTCTGTACTGTCCATGCCCTCAATTCCCAACTATATATGGGTGACTCAGCAATATATCCTTCACCTACCTTAGTTCAGACTACTTCTCCAAGCCTCCAGACCTAACTAAAGGCCTACCTCATGCATATTCTTGGAGATTTCAAAGACATCTTAAGCTTAGCCTATGTAGAGTTGAACTCATGATAGCCTCCCACCACATGGCCCACTAGGAGTGCCTCCTATGTCAGTGAGTGATGCCAGGATCCACTTATGTAAGTCAGGGGTTATCTTGGTTACCTGCTTCTCTCACTCTTCAGTTTCAATACATCATCAGCTGTTGTCAAGTTTGTCATCTAAATATTTCTTTAACCAGCCACTTTTCTCCATCTCTGATAACCACTATCCCAATACAAGGCACCATCATCTCTCACCTGGACAACTAGTGGGGGAGATCAAGGGCTGGATTCAGAGAAAGTGGCCAGGCAGGAGAACCATGAAAGTTTTAAGAAGGTAAACTGATGGAAAGGGCATGTTGCCAACAACAGAAAATACATCCTAGACTGGGACTGAAAAGAGGCCACTGGTTTAGGAATTAGGAGGTCACCAGTGACCTCTGAGATTCATTTCAGAAGAGATGTAGAAGTGAAGGTAGGATGGTCATGGAACAATGCAGTCATAAAGTATAAATTATTCATTCAAGAATGTAGCTCTGAGTTGAATGAGGCAGGCGTTTCAGGGGAGGAAACAGGATTGAAGGAGATTTTTCAAAGGATGCTCGAGACTTGTGCATTTTATGACCCAAAAGGGAATAGGAAGAGAAAGGAAGCTACTGAAGGTCTGAGCATGGGGGAAAATTAACAACGCAAGTGTCCAGAGGAAGCAGATGGAGTCCCATCCAAGGCACAGGAAGACAGGGTATCACTAAACAGAAAAATGGATAAAGGGATATTGTTTTTTTTAGTAAAGAAGAAAGAAATACATGGATTCAATGTCTGATGACCTCTCACTTCTCGGTGAATTAGAAGGAAGTGTTATCAGAAATGGAAAAAGAATGCTGTTAAGAGATCAGAGTGTTTGGGGAAGTGATTCAACAAATATTTATTGAGTGGGTACTATGGGCTGAGGGCTGGGTGGTAAGTCAGAGAGAAGCCACCACAATTCCCATGAAGACTGCAACTCTCCGGGGGATAAGGTTTCAGCACGTATTAAATCACCAAGGAGCGGGGCAGATTCAGGGAACCGTGTGGAAAGAAAATCTTCAAACCAGATGCCGAAAGCCTCAAAGAATGCAAGAGGATGATATGGAGGTTGGGAGACGATGAAGGGAGGTAGGCTTCAAAGGAGTAGGAAATACTATACAGAGGCGAGTAGAGTCACTGTCTAAGAGACACAGCAAAAAATGCCCTGAGGACTCAAGGGCCAAGTCTGAGGTGACACAAACAGGTCTGGTTTCAAAGCTATGTAACAGGGTGTTATTCATCTAACAAGTAGGCAAGCAAGATGCTTTTTGAGTTGCATTCTATGTAGGGTCTTTATTGTACCTGCAGTCAAGGCTCTATTAAGGCACTGGGAAACCCATGAGGCTGCCCCTGTGGGGACTGTCACCAAAGAAGACCCCCGGCTAGGTCCTCCCTCCCCTGCTCCCAAGGGGCTGCCTGGCCCGGGCCGGTCTTGCAAGCATTGCCACTAGCATCTGATGGTAATCGCCCACCTGTTCCAAGTTCATGTGAGATAACTTGAAGAAAAGAGGAGGTATTTTCACTCTGAGATCAGTATGCTGATGACATATGGTCTACATCTCCTCTTTTATCTCTAATCCTGACACCACAATTTCACAATTTATTTGGCATCTGAGGGGCCCATCGGGGGTCTGGGATCAAAGTCAGCCAGAAAAGGATTAATCCAGATAAGACCAAGGTTATGATGATAGTCAGGAGAAAATATTTAAAGAATGTGGAGAGTGTGCTTCTGTGTTTCTCATATGAACATGTCTTTCCCCTCCTTCCTGTTACTTTGGGCATCCCAGTTGATGTCTAGGACAAGCTTGACACAAGACAGCCTATTTATAGGGCCAAACCCGGAGTCAAGGACAGACTCCATATAAAGTGACTCTTGCTTTGGAAGCTCCTGGGGACTATGACTGACCCAGGTCTTGTTAAATAGTAAACTTAAGGCTGGGCCTCCCCCTCCCCAAACGTTCCCTCCCTGAAGTCATCAGTAAAGCCAGAAATACTACTCCACTTTTTTTCTTTAAATTCACGCTCTACAACAGTTATTATACTATTGTTTTTCCTAACCATGTTAATTAATGTTGTTTTGTGAAATTTCTTCCGAGTCTCTGTCTCTGAGAAATTTAATTTTAGAAAGCCAAAATGTGTCAAGCGATCTAAAATTAATTACTTTCTTTTTACACTTTGAAAATAGCAAACTATTCATCAATTTCTGGTTTTTCTTTATAATCAGATATGCATAACGATTTTTCCCATTAAATCTTTTCATGATGATTTGGGATATAATATCGCTAGAAGCATCAAGCATTAGACATTAATGTCCTTCTTCATTATTTCAGTTAAAGCACCAACAAGGCTATTTCCTGCCTCCTCTATCTCTATTTGGCTTTAAATCTTTTCAATCACATTTTCAACTAGCTCTCTTTCAAGGAGAAAACGCCACAAAGTAAATCATTTTTTTTCCCATTGCCAAGATAAACTTAACTCTTGAGGAAACCACTAATTTTACAACACAAATATCGAAGTTTGTGCAGCATCCTGAATGTCAGACTATAGTATTATGATGAGCTTTTTGCAGTTTTAAGAAACTAACAAAACATAATTTACTAAGAATGGGAAGAATTCCACACTAAAAGGAGCAGCAGTTCTAATATTACACGGGGTATAATTGAGATTTTTTAAAACACTGCATATGTCTTAGAATATTCTCAAAGAGTTGTTTGGTTCGTTTTGTTTTTAATAGAGAGATCATTTACCTAGAAAAGAAGAGCTGTTCAAAACTTAAGGATCTCAGTCCTGTATCTCTGTCTCTCTTTTTTCTTGTTCATTTTTGACATAAAGAGGCTCAGGCGTGAGTATGCGTCACTAGAATTGGTAAGTGAATAAAAAAGAGGGGAGGAGAGCCTGGGTGGCAAAGTCATTTGAGTAGCTAACTCTTTGATTTCGGCTCAGGTCATGATCCCAGGGTCATGGGATCCAGCCTGTCAGGTTCCGTGTTAAGTATGTAGCCAGCTTAAGATTCTTTCTCTCTCTCTCTCACTCTTCTTCTCCCTCTCTCTCTGCCCCTCCCCTGTTCACACACATGCTCACTCTCTCAAATAAAAGAATAGAAAAAAAGAAGAGAAAAATGACGTTTGAATTTAAAAAAAAAAAACTTAATAATTTCCATAATATTGTCATCACCATTGTCTAAAATTACAATAGTTTATTTTATTTTTCAAGATTAAAAAAATTTTTTTTAATGTTTAATAACTTTCGTGAGAGAGAGACAGAGAGAGTGAGCATAAGCAGGGGAGGGAAAGAGAGAGTGGGGGACATAGAATCTGAAGTAGGCTCCAGGTTCTGAGCTTTTTAGCACAGAGTGTGACACGGGATTCGAACTCACCAACAGTGAGATCATGACCTGAGCCGAAGTTGGACACTTAACCGACTAAGCCACCCAGGCGCCCCAAGATATTATTTTCAAGTGATCTCCACCCCCAACATGGGGCTCGAACTTACAACTGTGAGATCAAGAGTAGCGTGCTCTACCGACTGAGCCAGCCAGGTGCCCTGCCACTAGTTTAAAGTCACAAAGGAAACGATGATTCAGTCCGTACACATTGGTCAGGTCTCTATTATGTTCCAACAATAATGGTAACATGCACTCACTGATTTACTCGTTTAATATGTAGTTGTTGAGTGCAACTGTCTGTCGGCCACTGTCTTGGGCCCTAAGAGATTCAGCGGAGAAAGAAAGTTCCTGCCCAAATGAGTCACATGGCTGCAAAGGATTCTGGAAGCGAACACACAAGATATTCAGAGAGTGATGAGGAACCAAAGCAAGGTAAGGGGACAGTGGCTGATAGCACAGGGCACGACTCTGAGGACTGCATTGGAGATGAGACCCGGAAGACGACAAGGAGCCCGCCATGGGAAACTGGGAGGAAAACATTCTAGGCAGAGGGAAGAGTAACTATAGAGGTCTTCAGGAAAGAACTGGCTTGACTTGTTCTAGTTCATAAAATTCCCCTTTGGTACTTAGTTGTTGGAAAGCTTGTGTGAGGTCACTTTGATATAGGATCCCAATATGGCTGGGAAGAGTCTGAGGTTCATGTGGTTCCCAACCCTCAATTCTGAAGATCAAGCAGCTAAGAAACAAAGAAGGGACAGATGTTATTTATTTACAATCTGGGACCCTGTGACTGTTCTTTCACACCCATGGTCACGCAATCATTTATTCATTTCCCCAACTTCTTTAAATTAACACTATTAACCAAACTACGTATAGTCATACTCCCCAGAGAACGTAAGAAATCTGTATATTCCAATAGGGGTAGCTTGTATTTCCAGACTTAGTTGCCATTTCTTGGCCTGAGTGTGGCAGATTGGATTCGGGAATTTTCCAAAATCCATAATCTCTTATCTGTATTCTAAAGTCTGCAAAGCTTTGAAAACTGAAAGAAACTCATTTCACGACAAACACAATCTACACTGTGTTATACTCTTCATTTATCTCACTAACTTCAAATGTTGGTGACCTTTGTGGAAGAAATGTTGATGTGTTTCACTGGTAGATGTGGCTCTAGATTTCATTAGTTGTGTTACGTTAATTTTCTAGAATCCAAAAGTGCTGAACTCTGAGTGAGTTTTGGACAACGTATTCTATAAGTCACCACAGGGGTTAGTACTGTATCCAGAATTCAGGGCAAGGCCAAAGGTCATTGCCGCCACGTTATTTAGGACTACTGAATATGTGTGGATGCCTGTGGTTGTGTTATGATTTCAGTCTCTTCCCAACTTCATCAAAAAGGTTTCCTACTTCATCCCCAAGTGACCTTGTTAGAATATTTCACATATAAATGATTCAACTCATAAACATTTTACATGTAAAGTTCATGTAAATAATACAATTATTTAAAATCATTTAAAATCTACACTGGGGGATAAAAATGTCTATATGGGCCATTATAAAATCACATGAAAGAGAAGTAATTGCCTCTGAATAAACATATCATGAAAGAAAACCAGGCATTTCACATAGCTGAAGTCACTGTTTATGAGAATTAATGTCCATATTATGAATAGACAGATGGTCTATTTAACCAAACATACTACAGTTTGGCATTTCTTATCAGCCACACCGATTCAGGAGTAAGAAGAGTAACTGAGGGCAGGTTTGCAGGCAACTCTCCATGAAGAGGCATTCTTTCAACATGCCATTACAGAAGTATTGCTTTCAGAAAGATAACATCTTATGCAGCATAAAGTACGGCAGTTTAGATCCTCATATATCATGTGTACGGTATCTTTAAAAAATAGTCACAAAGTCTACATAAATTTTTGTGCCCAGAGAAAATAGTATCTAACATGTTGAAGCTTATGAGTTGGTAAAAGTGTTGAGTGACTAGAGGTTCTGCTATTGCTTCTAACTCTACTGAGAAACATTCCCTCCGTAACGTTTATTCATACGATGAGCCAAGGTCAATATGAATCTGATCATGTCACCTGCCTGTATGAAACCCATTGATGCTTCTCTTTGCTGTTGGGACAAAGTTCCCCCAAAGAGGAACCTCCTTTAGAACAAGGAGTCTTTGAGACCACGTGGTTTGCTGTTCTCGCCTCCTGACTAGGGGAATCTTTGCTCATACTAGGTTCTCAACAAATACCTCTTGAACGCTTCCGTACATGAAGCAGTCCATGTGTTAGCCCCTTCCATCTTCTCCCTTGCCTCGTGGAGGGGACCTGGCTGTTTCCTTTTGCCCACAACATCTTCCTGACACCCCATTCCCCATTTCATCCATCACGTTTCATGCTCTGACCGGCACTGGGGTCTTCCTTGAAACCGAATCAAGGTCAACTTCCTGTATCACCATTTCCTGCTCTATTCCCTACCTTCCCTACTGAAACATTCATGACATTTGCAATTACGTACTCAGTATCAGACTTCCCTAGAAAACTCTAAGTGTAGGGGGGACAGGGACCATGCTGATCTTGTCCTTCTCTCTCTCAGCGATAGTAGGAATTCAGCACATGCAGGCTGGATGAATGAGAGAGTGGAGAAGCCTTCCTTCTCTCCTAGTGCCAGGGCCCGCATGCCTCCTGGGGATACATGCCCATGAGAGACGGCTGTGTCTGTGAGCGCTTAGTTCAGCGCAACCACACTCTCTCTGCAACTCTGCCCTCCGTCACTCTTCCTCCGAATCCCAGAGCATGTCGAGGCCAAATATTTTATCCTTTAGAAACTGCACAACGCTCAGCATTCAGAATTTGTGCACAAATCACTAGGCAGCCTTTCTCTTCCCTAATACATGCGATCTGCATAATATAATCTTCCCGAAGAACCCCCACTAGGAAGATAGGTTTTGGCTGCAAGGCCCATATAAAGACCATGTGTAACCACATATATTTTGAGATATTTGAGATCACAGGCTTGGAGAACATTTCTAACCTATTACTATTTTTTTCCCTATAAATGCCCATATGCTTTCAATCCAGAGTCATTACTATGCCCCAGAGGCATTTTAGGCTATAATAAGCGCAGGTGTTTGTGCAACAACAAGCGTGGGACTAGCCGCCAGGGATATTCACACAACGCAGGCCACCGGCCTCCAGCGGGGTCAGGACGTGGCGGGGCTGGAGGAGGGGTGACGGAGGAGGGGTTTCCCGCATCGGCAGGTGAAGCACTGCTCCCCGCCCTCCACACCTGCATCCTGACGGATTCTCTGCGTGGTTCGTACTGACCTCCTGTCTGAGAATGTCCTCTCTGAGCCTGCTGCCTCTGCATCCTCCAAACCTCAGCCCAGCCTACTCTTACTTCCTCGGGGAGTCCTCCCCAGCCCTTGACCCTGCACGCGAGGTCCTCCCACTCACTTCTGGCAACGCCCTGCCTACCATCTCTATCAGCGCATTCTGAGACGATTCTGATTCTCCCTGCGCCCAGGTCGCCGACCCTTTCGTGCCCTATTCATACTTCCGACTCCAGCATTTAACAGGGTGTGAGGCACTCAAGACACTTGGTGGTGGGAAGAATGAATGAATAAATGATTCTCTCTGAATTTACTTCCCATGAGAATAAGTGCTGGCAGGGAGGCATGGGGCGGAGGCGCCGCTGGGGTTGAAAAGTCAACTGTGCTCGGCAGGGCTGATCCCTCATGACACGTGGGCCGCTGGCTCTGACGGGTGGACCAACCTTTGTGGACACCAAAGTTTGCATTCTCACCTCTAACACAGAGGTTGGAGAGAAGGACGGACCCGCGGACGCAGAAGGAACCGACAGGTCCAATGAACGAAGAGGCGGGCTTTGGACCTTTCTGCATTTGTCAGAAACCCTAAATCTGATCTGCCTGTGTGGCTCAGATGACTCATCGCCGTCGATCACCCATGTCACAACTCGCCCCGTTAAAAGGGAAACAATGATAACAAAAATCAGAGGCCTGGAAAACTAGAAAAGCTGAAAAGTGTAAAGAGTGATTTTAACAAGATAAAAACACTCCCAGATAGTTGGAGCAAAAAGCCTGTGCTTACGTCCAAGAGAATATGAGAGATTTCTACCAGACGCTGTATACCTGCAGCTTCTTCTGAAGTGGAGATCAAGGTCCCTCTTAAAGTGATCCTTTGTTTGCTCAGCGGAAAAGAATTGGGAGAATCCTGTCACCTAGGATATTGTCCTTTTGGTTAAAAAAAAAAAATCTACCCAGGCTCATGTTGATACATTTGGAAAATAGCACTGCTGGAGTATCCACTGAAGATTAAGTGTGACAGTGACCTGACCACGTGTCAAATATATAGCCAAAGGAGAAATGAAATATATGCTAGAGAAAGAATCCAAAATTCTGTGAATTTTAAACAGTTTCCAGAACGTCCTCTTCCCATATAAGAGGCATAAAATTTTGAAAGTATACCTTTGCTGCCAAAAAAGTATTAAATACAGGCAGGCCACAACGTACGAACAGGTTGTATTTCAGAAGCTTGTGTGTGAGGCAGTCGTGGGAGAATTTGGAATGTGCGCTGCGCACAGAAATCGTAACATACATGGCGGTCAGTTTCCCGAGTCAAAGGAACCCGCGGTGCACAAGGAGGAGCATTAATGGGCAGGCCAGGAGCCGGCCACACAGAACGATGGCACTGTGGGGACGTGTGTGGACACCCACCCTGTCTCCTGCCGGAAAACTTAGTGGGAGGCACTGGGGAGTCTTCCTCGCTGCTGTGTGAGGTCCTCCGACTCCTGTTAGGCAGGCCAGTGAAGGTAGGGGTGCTTCAGGTCCCTGGGGGCAGTTTCTGGATGCTGGGGCTTTCTGAAGTGGGCTCTTTGGAGGAGGCCCTCTGGTGGGATACAGAGGCGCTCCTCCCCCTGGAGGCCCCTCTTCTGTGTACTTCTGAGACTATACTGTAGACTCTCTGGTACACATGAGTTTACTAGATGTATGTAATAGATACACAAGAGATCTTTTCTTTAAGTTCCATAGATCTAGTCTGATGATGGCGATGGCAGGTGCTGGGGTACTTCTTCCCTTCCTTCCTTGACTTTCTCAGACTGCAGCGAAGGAGGGGCTTTCTCCAGGACCAACACTGGGGCCAGGTGAGAAGCAAGAGCTTGGGTTCTGAATAAAAGTGGAATTCTAATCTCTTTCAGCCAGTAGGGCAGGAGAGTTATGAAGCCAGTTGCCTGAATAGGCATTTTTTAATGTTTATATATTTTGAGAGACAGAGAGAGAAAGAGAGAGCACGTGCCCGAGCACAAACAGGGGAGGGGCAGAGAGAAAGTGAGAGGTAAGATATCAAGCAGGCTCCTCGCTGTCAGCACAGAGCCCAAACTCACAAACCGGAAGCCAAAATCAATAGCCAAATGGTTAACCGACTGAGCTTAGCGGACATGTGTATGTAAGCTACCAACAACTAGTTTCCCAAGAACCCCAAACAGCGATGACCACCAGAGGCAGAGAATCCTGAATTTCCCTGAAGAATCAGTGGAAAGTTTAGGCAAGTGATTGTGAATGCGTATCACATACAGCTACAAAAAAAAAAAAAAAAAATGCAAACCAGGCAGGGCTGTGGCCAGTTTAATCTCTAAGGTGCCTTCCAGCTCTTATATTTTCTTCTACAGATTCAGATCAAACCCAGATCTTTCGAAACTGTCGGGAGAGGCTGGTATCATTCAGTAAATCCCCGGGAGGCTGCTGGTCCCCCAAGTCCCAGTGCCTCTGAGGCCTGGAATGTCGCTGAAGCGCAGGGTTACCAGCTGCTACAGGAGTCCAGCCCCGGTACAAAAGCAAGCTGTGGCTGGCAACCTTCAGCTGCACGTTACTGCTATTCTAGGAGAAGGGCCACTCCTAAAACAGCTGTGAGGTCCTCACAGAGGGAGAGCCAGGAACATTCCTGCCCTGGGCATCACCCTTTGGCCAAAGCCTCTCTCCACTGCTCACCAGCTTCCACTCCACTTTTTAGGGCTGTGAGCAGCTGTCCATGAAACATGAACCTGAACAACTGAGCCCAGAGGTACAGATTGCCCGTGCTCAAGTATAAAGCTCATCACAGAGCTGGGCGGATCCGTATTAAATAATAGACATAATTATGAAGGCTAGAGGAGGTTGTGGGCCAAAGGTAATGGCCCCTTGCCTTCTTGTTTCTCCTCTATGGTCATCTCAGTTGATACTCAAAGCTCTTCTGACCCAACTCCATTTCCAAGGCCAACACCTTGGGGTTCAGTAAGGACTGGATCAGAATAAGTCAGGTCCTCTCCTCGGAGAGTCACATATCCGGTAAGAAGCAACGATACCGAGGAGAAAAAAGAAAAAAGATGGAATTTGGGGAATTGAAATCAGAAAAACGTTTCTGGTGGGGCATTTGGGGTGGCTCAGTCGTTTAAGCAACTGACTTTGGCTCAGGTCGTGATCTTGTGGTCCTTGTGTTCGAGCCCTGTGCCAGGCTCTATACTGACAGCTCAGAGCCTGGAGCCTACTTTGGTTTCTGTGTCTCCCTCTTTCTCTCTCTCTCTGCTCTTCCCCTGCCCTCTCTTTCAAAAATAAATAAACATTAAAAATTTTGTGAACAACAGCAACAAAAAAGAAAACCTTTCTGGAACCTTCTGGGAAGAAAGAAGTACAATGACAAATCAGGAAGCAATTCAGCGGCTGGTCTGACCCTGCAATAGAGAAGTGCCTGGTGGCCAACTCTCTCCTTCCTCCAGCATAGAACAGCCTTGAGCCTGGGGGCTGGGAGCCATTGAGTATTAGAGACCCCAGGTCAGGTCTGGGAAAGACACTCAGTGTTCAACATACTCAGAAGGCAGGACTGTACCTGAGTATGTACCTGAGTACCTGAGTACCCCTTGGCCAGAAAATGTGCCTCTTCATTTGCAACAACCATGGGAGAGCAGGAGGTAGAAATGGGGGCAGGGGGTATAGTTTGAGAAATTACGTTTCATATACCCGTTGTATTCACAACACAAATTTGGAAAAATTAAAGTAATACACGGAGAGAAATCAGGCTGAAAAATATTCCCCTCTCCGATGAGGATGTGTGGAGAACAGGATGGGAAAGCCTCTGTGAAGGAAGGTGGGACGTCCTCGCCGGCGGAGGGTGGGTGCAGATGGGAAGGGTTGAAGCCGCGATCAAAGGAATCGCGATGGGATCATCTTTCTTTCCTGGAACGTCCGCCCCCTGCAGCCGTGACTGCCTATGTGGGTCGCTGTGCTGCTAGGGGCCTGTCACGGAGCGGGTATTCCAATAAATATCTGCCTAATCAGGAGGTTAATCGGGTCTCAGACGGAAATCCTAGGAGGTGGGGAAGAAATGCTGTCACCTCTCCATCCCTGGTTCACTGGCTGCATGGCTAGAGGTGACAGATCAGAATGCAGACGAATCATTACTGAGTTTTCTGCTGACTGAGATTTGCAAGGGTCTGCTGGCCTGGGTGTGGGGAGCTTGGAGGACGATGTGCAGAGGGGCACCGTGCACCCGATGGGGCTACGCCTGGAGCTGGCCACGTGCCCCTGAACAGTAGTCATTTAGAGATCAGGTACCCTGTGTTCTTCCTAGTATCTGGGAGGAATTTTTTTTTAGTATCTCCAAGTAAGCAAGGGACATGAAGTTTCTCTGTCTGCTTATATCTAATTAACGTTCAGTGAGTCTCTGGCTATTTAAAAGAGGGAAATAATGCATATTTATTCACACATGCTTTGAGCTTTGTGGATAAAAATGCTATATTACTACTAACCACAATGAATGCACATACTTTAAATATAATTATCAATTACCAGCTACCACCTGTTGAGATAACTAACTTCAGTGCCTTTAAACACCATCCTTCCAAATTCTAGAATTGGAAACATTCTTCAGTGTTATAGGCACTATATTCAACCAATTCATTAAGGAAATTCTTTGTTACTCTTATTATGACTTATGTATCAGCAAGAGAAATGGAAATGAAGCTACATGAATTTCTGAGATGCCTGAGGACCTATAGTTAGGGTCTGATCTCACAAAGTCATCTTTCAAAACTCTTTTAAGATGCACGTAATGGCATCTATCTAGTCTAAGGTCGTATTGTTGCATTTTAAAAACAAAATTTTGCCCTCTTGGCAAATCAAATATTAAATGGTTAAAACGCATGCAAAGTAAGGTGCAGTTTTATAAATACAAAGCCCCTTGTGCAAATCAGTTCATAAACCACGCATAAATAGAAGGTATTATGTTACTCTTTCACACTTGGGACCATAGATTGCAGCTGAAACCATAAGATGCTGCTTATAGATGGGCAATTATTACGGGGTTTTTATCCTTCAAAAGCTATTAAAATTTTTATAGCGTAAGCAAAGTTATTACAAACAACCTCTAAAATGTGAAGAATGATTTTCCTGAAACTCCTTCCAAACCCTCCCTTCGACACGAGGCCCGGTATTTGTTTCCTGCAAAGGGGAGGTGGGGGGGGGGTAGACAAAGTAAGTAGGTTAAATCTGAGATGAAAAGACTGCTGGCGTCATGTCAAGGAAGTCTCCATGAAATTCCAGTGAGCTGTTCTCCGCAGCATATTTTTGAAGTGCAAGGAAACACAACAGAAAACAAATCTACTTGGGTTTTCAAGTCATCGTCAACATTATTAAAAATGTATTTCCACTAACTGACCCAATGGAGCCACCAGCCTCCAAGCCCGGAGAACCTCCAGGCAGTCAGGGCCGTCTACCAGCCCACCTGAGGGCGGCTTGGCAGTGACCTCTGGGTCATGACTCCACCCCCGCCCACCCCCCAGCCCGAGGCATGCCTGTCCGACAACACTTGAAGTTTCTAAAAGACAAAGGAGAAAGTATTGCTGCCTACAGCTGAAGCCAACAAAGGCATTTCATCTCACAGAATAAGACAGAGGTAGGAATCCTACCATAATGCCAGGAGAGAAAGATGAATTTCTGAAATCTGCTCCTGAGCCTCGAAAGCTTGATGGTTCACCCTAAAAAATATCTGTGAGTATAAGAATACATTGTCTATGCATTCTTCATGAATTTTCTTGACGCCGTGTTGTCACAAAGTGAAGAGACACCTGATAACCAGATAATTTATCTGTGTAAGACACCAATTAGCAGTGACAAGGCTGACTTTGTTTCTCACGCTCATCTTTAAAGCAGTAGGTGCTGGCATGTAGTTGCAGAGGCCCTGGGAGGGAAATCAATAAGGTGGGATGTGAAGGGAAATAGCTATAAAGACTCGGTGGTCTCATTTCCGATATGCAACCTTTGAGTTCCAGAGTAGGGAGCTGCAATGGGTCTTAAATAATACCACGTCCACATTCAGTTATTCATAAGAAAACTTAAATGCAGTGCTGAAAAGTGAAGCGATTTGCTCAGAGTTTAGAAGGTGCCTCTTTGCTATTCCACCCGTTCTCACAGAATAAATACTAAGACACTCACCTTACCCTTAATGATTTCAAAAGCCCTGAACCTTGGGGCTACTGTAACAAGAAAAAGTAGATTTAGAAGTGCTGAGAAGGAATTTTCTATTGAGAGAGGAGTGGTTTGGATGTATGGCTATATTTTTCTTTGCCCCGAAGCCACAAACAAAGGGATATTATGAAAGGACAACACAATGAAAAGGAAAATCAACAAAATTGCACACAGACACAAAGAAGGCATCAGACTTAGTCTTCTAAGTAGCCAGGACCGCAGGAACCACTGCTTCTCACTCAAAGATCAGGGGCTCAAGGGCCAATAACCAGGTGATCACCGTCACACCGTCACCAGAGAAGGCCAGGAAGGTACTGCAGGACCATTAAGTCATGGGGACCCCGTGGTCACGTGACCATAAGTGGACCTTCAGGGTTCCAGGACAATGTAGACCTACACTCACCGACAGGAAAGTTCTGCTGGGAGAAACCAGTGGGGAAGCCAAAGAGAAATGCGTTGTCTACTCTATGAGGTCACATGAGAGGAATCAAGTTCACCAAACGCAAAGTCGGGAAGCTTAAGGAAAAAATTTCTTCACCCCTATTCCAGGGAAAGAAGCATCTACCACTTGAGTTCTCTTATGCAATAACTGAATTTACCAATTCAAAGGGACAGAGACTTTTAGAAGATGAAAGAATAGGGGCACCTGGGTGGCTCAGTCAGTGAAGTGTCCAACTTCCGTTCAGGGCATGATCTCCTGGTTCATGAGTTTGAGCCCCGCCCTGAGCTCTCTGCTGTCAGCACAGAGCCTGCTTCAGATCCTCTGTCCCCCTCTCTCTCTGCCTCTCCCCTGCTTGAGCTCTTTCTCTCAAAACTAAATAAGCCTTTTAAAAAAAGAGTCTATTTCTTAATATCTGTCTCTCTTTAAAAAAGAAAAGAAAGGAAAAGAAAAGAAAAGAAAAGAATAATGACAACAGTTATGCTAGAAAGGGGGGGTTGAGACAGAAAGTTTTAAGCTGCTGTTAAGTAACTGCCATTAAATCCTAGTGACTCTGGTGGAAATGCATTATGACCGAAGACAGTACCCAATCACAGGAGTAGAGCAATCCAGTCTCCATCCTTTGGTCACCAAACAGGCCTTGGTGAGTTTCCAGATTCACAGCTGACTCGTATATAATGTAGTGACCTACCATATATCTCAGCTTGCTCACAACTGGCTTCACTCCAATTGATTTTAGTGTTACTTTCATTTTCTCAAGATCTTTGTTCTTGAAGAACCAAGATAAAGAAGCCAAGCTGGGCATTGCTGAAATGGAAGCTCGTTCAATTCCATCAGTCATCTTTCTTGTACAGTTTTGGTGCCTAGATTGAGGCAATCAGGAATCAAAAAGAACCTTGCACTTGGACTCTTGTTTCCTTCAGGATGGGCTTGCCCTGGATTTCTTTCCTCCCTAGCAAAGGCTCCCAGGAACTCAGCCCTATTAGCTGCCACCTTCTCTATTCTCCCAATTTCCTATCTCTTGGCCTGACTGTGGAGGGGGACACCCTACCCAGCTTTTCTGTCTTCGCTGTCTCTGAAAATACACACACAGCCCTTTTTCAGGTAAGCATTGTACTTGCCAAGAAGGAAATGGATGGAATAAAAAAAATTCACAAACAAGAAGAAGTTATGACGTTTCCAGTATATTATAAAATACTCAGGGTAATTGTCCTTGATCTAGATTTCCTGATGATACCTTTCTTAGATGATATTTCAAGGTGTCTGCTAAATGGTGCCTGTTACGAAGCTAAGCAGCTTAGCTCCACGATGGTGGATTTAAAAGATGCCGTTGCTGCAATCTAGCACATTCTGAGCCCTGAGAGACCCTGTGTTCTGACCGTCACTTTATGTGCGGCCCACCCTTTTGTCAGACTCCTGGATGTCTTAGGTACAAAGGCCATTCTCCTTCCTCGCCCCAAAAGCTTTTCCTCCTGGGGTACAAGTACCTCTTCACTGACTTTGCAAATACCTGACACCTCCCTAGTTGGCCCTTTTAAATCCCACGATGGTCCATGGTCCCTCTATGTGGAAGGAAGGTCTTTCTGTGAACGCAGATCATTCTGTGTTCATCTCCATGTGTCTATACCACTTTACATGGACTTCCTCATGGTTCCAGGTCCAGGAAGTCCCGACTATTCTATACAGCATAGTCAGTCTCTTACCTACCATCTGATTTACCTTTGGAGTGTTGAGTAAGTTACTCCAGTAGGTTCTCTCTCTCTTAGCAAAGCCTGGCTGATTTCTCTGCGGTCCTCTGTGAACACTGTGACCACTCTATTCTGAGAGCGGCCCTCCAAGGGCCTCATGCTCCCCACTAACATCATGGTATCTAGAGACAAAGGGCCCACCTCACCTCCCCACGACACTGATCTCTCCCAGGTTTAGAAATCCCAGTCTCTGCGATGAATCCAAATACTCTCTGTTCTCAGGGGCCGTTTCAAAGCTTAAAAGCTAGATATACGCTGAGCTCAAAAACAATAATAACTTCTGTCATGTACTGAGTATGCAAACAGGTGACACAAGGCACTGAGCTACAGATTTTCAAAGTTTCCTGCCTCCCCCGCGCCCCCCTTGAATTCACTACCCAAGCCTACAAGATGAGATTTGCAAGTCTACCTTCAGGTGAAGAAGTCAAGGAGAGAGGTGAAATACCTTGCGGAAGCTTTCAAAACTAGGAAGGGGATCTGCTTCCAAAGCTAATGCTCTTAATTTTTGTGCTGTGCTGCCTTCCCAAAGAAATACAACAAGGCCAGCAGGATGTGGGTTGCTATGATCTGTACACACATTTCCTAGCATTTCCCTCTGTCACTCCCAGGGCCAGGAAGCAGTGTGTTTATACGTCCAATTTTACACTGTCAAATTTTTCATATATATGTGTACATGAAAATAGTTTTAAATTCCCAAACTGTAAACATTAATACACACGATTTTCACCTCTGAAAGCGGAGCATTCCTTCACTGGGAGGATTACCCACGATAGAGACTTGTAGGCTACAAGGTACATAAATAACTATTACACAATTCATGCCAGTAAAAAAATGTTTTCCTATTTGAGCACTGCAGACAGAAATATAGGGTCTGGAAACTCTCCCTGGTAAAACAAGCAAGGCAGGAGTTCCCTTCCATACGTTGTCTAATTCTGCCACTTTTATTCTGAGTCAAGAGAATAGTCAGCAAGAAAAAGAACAGATCTACTCTTTCAAGGGCCTCAGATGCCTCTCTGAAATAAAAACCACGAGAAGCAGCTGCCTCATATTTCAATTAAAATATTAAAGACATTTATCCAGAGATAACTTAAAATCTTTGAGAAAGCAGCTTGATTTATGAGTTAATAATATACATTGTAGAGTACATAAAGTCATGCTATAATCCTTTTTCAGCAAAACGTAGCTCAAGTTTTGGATTCGAAAAGAGGATGCTCTCAGAAGAACGTTTTAACCATCTTTTTCCCCGCTGCCTCCAGTCAAGGGCAGTCACAACAGATCGCTTTAATTGGACTGAAATGATATGTTGGACATTCTACTGCTTATCTTAACACACGGAAGGCCAACCCTCAACTGCCCAGCGGTATTGAGAAGTACTAATAATTCACCCGTCAATTCAATTTCTTGTGTTTTTTTTTTTTAACCGATCTGTCTCCATTTGCAAGAGTGCCCTATGCTTTCATTCACACACATGTCCCCAAACACATGCTCTCAATATTCTAGAAACACCCAGTGCAAAGGGCAACTATGAAGATTCATTCATGGCACTTAACCTCTGGGCCTCATGTTCCTATTTACATCAGGGAGAGACTACTTGCTCATTTCTTAAAAGACTTTTTTTTTTTTGTTTGATTTTGGGAACAAATGGGATCAGGTGTGGTGAAGCATGCTGCACACTGCAAAGTGGGAGCATGTAATGAAACATATATGTTTATTTATTATTATTATTATTATATTCAGCTGATTCCACTGCTGTTTTCACCGCCAGCATAGCCAGAGCAGGAAAGTGCCATTAAGCTTAGTAATAGTTTGAAAAAATATAGGACTTATTTTTGTGAAATGTTAAACCTCGTACTGGTTTTACATATACGGTTCCTCTCTAAGGAGAAAAGATGTGATTTCCTGTGGCAGAGTAAACAGGGGTAAACCCATAGGCTGGCAGGAAAAGGGATATTAACATTGATTAACTTGTTTTTACTGAAGCAAGGAAAGCACTGTACTCTTTCCATCTCATTCTCCCCTAGTATTCTCTCATAGGCATTTATCCCCTTCTTTCCCCGTCTCTCTCTCCCCTGTCTGTTGGCAAGGAGCGGATTGCATGGAAACAGATAATCGAAATCCATTTCCGTTTCTGGGGACCAAGGTGCTTTAGGTCAACTGCTGGAGTGAGGTCCAGGAGATAAACAGTGCTTGACCCTCTCCAAAGGCTCTTCCAGAAGCTCTCTCAGGGGTGAGCTTGTGGTCACTGTGGGCTACACCAGGAGCAGGGTGGTGTAATCATGACTCACAGCAAATCTAAACCCAAGCTTTCATGTGAGGAGATTTCTCCAGAGTGGAAACAGAATTGGAGAAGACCTTCTGCCCATCCCACTGTAAATTAAAGTATATAAATAGAAAAAGTAACGAGCTCAAAGTTAGAAAAAATGGGGAAAAGAACAGAAGAAAAAGTCTTGATAAATACAAAATATGTAAACTGTCCTGAAAATAAAAGCTCATCATGACATGTGATATTTTTTTCTCTTTAGAGGAAATAAGGAAGCTTTGCAACGATAAAATATTGTGCAAGTGTGCTGTGAGGTTCTTTACCCATTCTTTGGAGAATATGTGTACTCACAACATGTACAAACGCATTTCCCTGTACTCCTGAATATACATGACTGGGAAAGAAAAGACAAACCAATATGCAAAATACATGACCACGCACACACACACCTACACAGCACACGCACACACTGACCAATTCCCAAGATGTGAATTTTGTTGTTTTGAAATGTGGGGAAGAAGGAGTTAAGGGGACTTGCTGATAGCATATGTGCGAATAATTTTATACATTTCAATGAGTTTGAAAGACCTCCATGCTTCACTGGCTATTGTTAAAAACATACTGAATTGGTTATGACAACCTGTGGGTTAGTTTACACCACGGTCTAAAAATTGGGAAATTCAGTTTAGAAATTTGATCAATATTCATGCCATCTCACATCATAATTCAATTGGCAAAAATGCAGTAAAAAACTCCCCAGGGCAATCCTGAAGAACAACTTACATTCTGGTGGTTTAACATGTGTAAACCTCCTGCTTGGAATCACTGAAGGGGGTTGATGGAAGCCTTGAACTTTAACAAGGGCTTCTAGGTGATTTGATTGAGGGGTTAACTGTGATAGAACAGAAATGAGCAAATTAAAACGAATATGCCAAGGCAAAAACTCAAGATGCCTTTTTTTTAAAACTCTCCAGGAGAACTCTCCCCAAAAAGCATAAAGAGCTGTCAAAATAGGATCTTGCTTAAAATGCAAAAGGTATTTTCAAAGTGAGGATGACATTTGCATACAATATGTGCTGAAGACTGATATGCCGAAAATGTCTTACTTGTAGATTGGGTCTATATGACATCAAATGCCAGGATATTAAAAAAAAAAAAAAAAAAAAGGGAGGGGATTTCAAATTTTAGATCTAAAAATATTTCTTGATGTCTTTCTCTAATTAAATACTTGCCTGGATTTTAAATTTCTATATGGCAACAGGAGCCCTGAAAACAGAGTATGTACTGAAAGGTGGGTTAACTTGTATTAATTAATTATACAAGACTTTGTTTGAAAGATAGCAACTAATACAATTTCAACTCTTAGGCTGCCGGCATCCTTGTGATTTTAGCTCTGGCATTTTTATTCTAAAATGTTCTCCCATGTGGCCCACCACCAGCTTTTGGGTTGTGGCCACCTTTTATCAATCCCTAGATCATCTCTTCATTTGGTGACAGCAGCAATAGGGCTAGGGTCACTTTTCTAAAGTTCAATTTCAATAAAGTTTCTGGTCTTTAAAAAATAAAATGTCACAGCAAACTCTTAAAAAGATCAAATATCCTAGTATTATTCACTTGGTTCTCTGAGCTGAAAGCAGCTGACTTTTAGCAGGGGCCTCATAAAGAGAAAATGGCTTGTTTACGGCATGTAACAAAGGCACTGTGTCCCTCCCCCCTACCCCCCTTATTTTGATAAAATCAGTGCAAATGAAATCAAGAACTGTTTAAAAATGTTAACATTTTTCCAAAGCAGCGTAACTGGATTTGAGCTCAGGTATTTGAGCACAGACAGAACAATCACGCCTTTCATCGAGAATTCTGAGTAACTGGACATACACAAATCTTCATTATTTTTGATTAAGTGGAGGGGTAAAACCAAGCTCTGCTAAAAGATTCGCAGATTGAGAAGCATCAGCCCTCTAAAGCACTATCACTGTGATGCTTCCGGTGGATAAAATTCACTGATATTTTTCTAATTAGCCAAGAGGTCTTTCTCGGTGTCTTAAGCTAGAACCCATAACTTGTCCCAAAAAACACGTATGTAATAAGAACTTGCCAAGAATAAAAAGAAGTATATTCTTATAATGACCGTCAAATAGCTGGATATTATGGTTTTATATCACACAGTATTCATTACCAGTTGCTAAAGAAGACACTCCAAAAAGCGAAAAAATTATGGTTTTCTTTTTTTTTTAATGTTTTATTTATTTCTAGGAGAGAGAGAGAGAGAGAGAGACAGCGTGAGCAGGGGAGGGTCAGAGAGAGAGGGAGACACAGACTCTGAAATAGGCTCCAGGCTCTGAGCTGGCAGTCAGCACAGAGCCCGACGCGGGGCTCGAACCCACGTACTGCGAGATCATGACCTAAGCGAAAGTTGGACGCTTAACCGACTAAGCCACCCAGGCGCCCTAAAAATTATGGTTTTCTTAAACACATACATATGCCATCTACTAGCTATTAGGTAATTATAAAAAAAAAAAAAGGGTTGTGTAATGTCATCATACAATTGCTACTTTTACCTAAGCTTTCGACTTGTAGGTAAATATCTCCACCTGTCAAGTGCTCTCTGGCTAGTGGGTGGCATGCAGTTTACTACCAATCTGTGGTGACACGGGCTCTAGTCCGGTCCCCCCCACATTTGGATACAGATTGGAATGGCAGTCCACCGCACAATCCCACAGGAGATTGGAGGAAGAATAAAAGGAGAAAAAATAAAAGGAGCCAAGCTGTCAGAACCCCCAACTGTTCAGCACTAGAGAGCTGAGACCAGTCACTGCCTGCCTTTATGAAGCAGATTTTTCATAAGCCACCAAAATGGAAGATGTTCCTAAGGGGCCAAATGCTGTACTCGTTTTCATTCACTGTGGCCAAATTTCAAGTTGAGCTGTACACACGTTTTCCCGAAAATAGAAAATCCAGTACATACAGAGACATATTAAGGATTTCATCTACAGTAAAAAAAAAAAAAAAAAAAAAAACCCTTGACAAATAAAAAATGATTTTCCAAATCAGAGGTTTTCTTTTTTTTTTTTTTTGGAGAGTGAGCAGACTTCACCCTTAGACTGACTGACAGCGCAACTTGATAAGTGTCAATTTGCATGGGTTTGCAATGTAAACCGAAACAATTATTTTAAACTATCACTTGGATATTTTAAAATTGGATTTTAAAGAAGCAGACTCATTATGTGTTTTCTTAGGTTGGATTTTAACTTGCTACTATTCTAAGCATTCAGATTTTATCTCAAAAGATGTGATTTTAAGCAAACGTGTTTGTTGACAATATTCAAACTAATCGAATGAAATCTTCATTTTCAATTACTTAGTTCTTATTCAAGATTTATCATAGTTTTTAAGAAATACAGTGCCAGATGGGGTGCCTAGGTGGCTTAGTCAGTTAGGCATCAGACTCTTGATTTTGGCTAGGTGATGATCTCACGTCTGTGGGACAGAGTCCCGTGTCAGGCTCCACACTGACCATGGAATCTGCTGAAGACTCTCTCTCTCCCCGCCTCCCCCACTTATGCTCGCTCTAGCTCTCAAAAAAAAAAAAAAAAAAAAAGGAAAAAGAAGTACAGTGCCAGACATTAAATGTGTGTGCACAAAATGAATTTTAACATAATTTTTGATCACTTTTTATGAATATCAATATACCTGTGCACTCATCATGGCACTGGTATTGCCAAATTTCCATGACTTCTTTTCTTCTTATGCATTATGTCTGCAAATACATCAGGTGCTCCCTCCTGATATAGGGAAGGGTTGTCTTAATGATCATTCACTAATTAGGTTGTGTAGTATGAAATTGCCCATAACTGGACATTTTTTGACCCAACCAAAATGGCAATCTCGTATGGCTTGGTATGATATGGTAGAATGTTATGTACGAAGCAGTAAAGTTGCAAGTTTTGAAGTCACTTACTGCCTGATCTCTCTAATCCTCACTTTCTGTTTATTAGATAGGGTTGATGACACCTGCTCATCGTGGTCATTAGGCAATTTAAATGAGACAATGCATGACTTTGGACAATGACTAACAGAGAGGAAGTTACCACAAATTACTGCAAAACTTGGAGAAGCAATAGTAGCCTCTACAACACACTGAATCATAATTATTGTTAAAATATCTCTGATGGAATGATAGGCTCACCCAAACACCAGGCACATTCTTTCTTCCACATGCCAAGGTGACAGCCATAATGATATGAAACGTGCAGGCTGTCTTCTCTCACCACTGCACAAGGTAGGACAGTGGTGGTTCAAAACGGAGTCTGGGGTCAGATACATTTGGACAGGAGGCCCTGCTGTGCTCCTTAGAACCTATGTGACTTGGGGAAGCTAACTTGAGTGTCCATCAGATAGGACTTATTACACATAAGAAAACGTACCTAAAGCACTTGCAACCTTGCCTGCCACAAAAAAGAAGTACTAAATACATGTTACCTGTTACTTACATTTTCATGATTATTATCATGATGCTTGTCTACCCAAGTCCTTGTTTCGCGGCTGAATCCCAAGAAAACAATTTTACTGTCACTGATATGCTGTCCTCATTTAATTGAAATCTTTACTTTTCTTAGGCAGACTATCTTTCTCCTAATGGGAAAGGTTTAATACCCATAAGATTCTCAGTCAATTTTTCCCCAAAGATATAAAGAATACTTTAAAAGGGAAATCCCAAATAATATCACAAAATAATAGTACTCAAATAGTGCCTGGGTTAACAGTCCACAAAACAGACCAGACTGTCCAGATCCAAGACTCAATTCTACTTTGTTTGGCTCTGTAGCGCTAGGCAAATGATGTAATATCTCTGTGCTTCAGATTCCCAATCTGTAAAACGGGTATAACAAGGCCACCATGTCATAGGAGTGTTTGAGATTTAAAAGTGTTAATGCATCGTATGTATATACACACATCTCTTTATCTATTCACCTACTGATGGACACTTGGGCTGCTACCATAATTTGACTAATGTAAATAATGCTACACTATACATAGGAGTACATATAGCCCTTCAAATTTGTGTTTTTGTATTTGGGGGGCGAACACTCAGCAGTGTGATTACTAGATCATAGGGTAGTTCTATTTTTAACTTTTGGAGGAATCACCACACTCTTTTTGCTTAGTGGCTCCACCAGTTTGCATTCCCACCAAGAACGCACAAGGGTTCCTTTTCCTCTATACCCTTGCCAACACTTGTTTCTTGTGGTTTTGATTTTAGCCATTCTGACGGGTGAGAGGTGATTTTGGCCATGAAACAGAATGAAATCTTGCCATTTGCAACAACATGGATGGAGCTTGAGAGGATTACCCTAAGCAAAGTCAGTCAGTCACAGAAAGACAAATACCATATGATTTTACTCATATATGGAATTTAAGAAACAGAACAATTGAACAAAGGAAAAAAAGAGAGAGAGACGAACCAGGAAACAAACTCTTAACCATAGAGAACACATCAAGGGTTATCAGGGGGAGGTTGGTGGGGGGATGGGGGAACAGGTGATGGGGATTCAGGAGGGGACTTTTGATAAGCACTGGGTGATGTATGGAATCACTGCATCACTCTATATTGTGCATCTGAAACTTAACTATGCTGGATTTAAAACCAAAAGAGTTTTTTTTAATTATAAAAAATAAGAGTGAATCCATATAAAGTGTTTAGAACAAGTACCTGACACACAGCACTCAATGAATGTTATTCCTATCATAGGTGATAGGCCAGTGTTCATTAAATAGTTTTCTCTAAAAATACTCAGACACCATAATCATATTTAATATATACTTTGGCTACTTTGATCTTACATGGTGGATCACACACAGGCCATCATCTCTACGGTGACAAAGCTATTAAGGTGATCACCTGGCTGAAAAGTCATGAGTAGAAATGATGGTGGAATAAAAAAAAGTGTACATGTACTTACACATTGATTTTGGTATTTCCCCACGAAACTATCTGAATCACACCCATTTTCATTCTGTAAATACTCTGGTTACAAGGATGGTCACTGGAGTTCTTTAATGGAGGGCAAGAACATTTTTCCAGAAAAGCTCTGAATTATTTACAGGATTCATAATATGTCAGCATTGTCTGAAAACAGTGGCTAAATGCTATTTCCAGGAAACATCGCTCAGGTCAACATACTGAACACCAGCTACATGCCAGACATAATGTTAGGAGCTAGGAACTCAATGGTAACTAAGAAAGATATGGTCTGGGGCGCCTGGGTGACTCAGTTAAGCGTCCGATTCTTGGTTGTGGTTCAGTTCATGATCTCACGGATCATGACTGTGAGCTGACAGCATGGAGCCTACCTGAGATTCTTCTTCTCCCTCCCTCTCTTTCTCTGTCCCTCTGCCATTCACACTCCTCCCTCTGTCTCCCTCTCTCAAAATAAATAAGTAAACTTAAAAGAAATGAAGATATGGTCAACTCTCAGAGAGTTTCCAGTAAGTATTGTTTGTTGTAACAACACTCCTATCAATGTACATCCCCTTCTTTCAAAGGTAACGTGGCCCCTATCTACAAAATCTTGACATTTCCTATTCAGGTATCAATGATGACGGTAGAGTAGCCAAACTGACAGGTTATCATATGCACCAGACTGTAACTGATGCCTGGATGATACACGCTTTTCAAGAATGGCCAGGGGTATCAAGGACAGCAAAACAGACCACGAATCTGTTGATGGATGCACCTGTGGGGAGATCGGGTGAGAATGGAATAAGCCAGAATTAGGCCACACTACCTTGAAGGCTACTGTGCATTCACCTGGGAACCTCTAGGTACCTCTTAGACACGTGAGGTAATTTGAACCCCAAAGGAGGCTGCCAGGAGGTCCGGCATCAGGAATATTTGTCTCCTTTATGGATGTAGTCCGACCTAGCTGGAAACTACACGTTTGGAAGCCTGTGTGCTGGCAATCATTTCTGGTTGGTAAACACAAGGACAGATACACAGCAGAATTTCCATTGTTTTGTAACTATTACATGCAGATTGTTCACTAGCCTTTGGAGAAATCAACTAGGAAACACAAAACAAAACAAAACAACGACAAAGGGGTTTTCAGCAGAGGATAGGGAATCCTCCATGGACTCTGAGACCAGCCAGAGAGGGTAGAGGGGGGCAGACCAGCATCCTTTTTCCAGTCCTGGCTTTCCTTCCCTCAGTCACCATTAGACGTTCATTTCCAATTAATGCTTCATTACTTCCAAAACGTAATTTTAACTGGGGATTCATGGAGACAGTAGAGCCCTATCTAGAGATCAATGGTACCTGAGACCTGATTTCAAGTCAGAAGACAAACTAAGCAAAACAGCATCACTTGCACTCAACGATGACGCCGTTGACATATTCGAGGCATGAATGGAAAACCCTGAGTGTGAACTGCAATCCCCCCAAAATGCAAGCAAAGTGTTGTTGTTACTTTTTGTGTGCCTTGGGCATGCAGATCTACAGATTTCCATGACCCTCCAGTCTATACATAACCTGATCCGAATTTTCCATCCGTGACTGCTACTAGTATAAAAAGAAATAAGTAAAGATCTTTTCTGTACATTTTGATTGACTTAGGAAGCTGGCAACTCTTTCTTCTTCTTCTTTTTTTAATCCCGTATGTTGCAAAAAGTACCCTTTTAAAGCAGAACAGGGGCGCCTGAAGGGCTCAGTCGGTTGAGCATCAGACTTCAGTTCAGGTCATCATCTTGAGGTTCAAGCCCTGCATCGGGCTCTGTGCTGACAGCTAGCTCAGAGCCTGGAGCCTGCTTCGGATTCTATATCTCCCTCTCTCTTTGACCCTCCCCTGCTCATGCTGTCTCTCTCTCTCTGTCAGAAAAAAACAAAACAACATTAAAGCAGAATAGCAACATGCAGTCGACTGAACAGAAGGCCTCGATCTGACCTCAGCTGTATCTTTTCTTAAAAACCAGAGAGTGAGGTGGGCATTTAGTCCATGAAGATGGAGCTCAGCACAATTCAATTCTAACTGCCTCATTCTGGAGGCATCATATTTTCTTTCTTTCATTAATAAAGATGGAGTCCGTCACTTGCACAACACTCTCCCTTTAATGACATTTGGTCTGAGGAGTCCACCAGACTGACTGCTTGCCCTTGTCCACTATGAAAACTCTTGAAAATACCACTGACGACCGCACTGTGCAGTGACAGGGCCGGCTCTCTGCACCTCGCATCCACTGTAGCTCGGAGCATTTCTTCAGAAGTTTCTGGTGTGTTATTTTCCTGCAGAGTTTCACGCCTGTGATCATGACAAATGATTATGGTCTTGCAGACACGTTTCTTATCTCTGGCTGGAATTTCATTGGTGTGCCATGATTTAGTTAAAGGGTGATATCACAGATAATTAATGTATTTGTTTTGGTCCCAAGAATGTGGATAAATTAGGAAAATCTACACTGCGTTCTTTATGCAGCGATAACATCAAGTCTGCTCTAACTCTGCAGATGAATTTAATTGTAAAAAGGACTGCCCTTTGGTCATAAAATATTATTATGGCAACAACATAATCGCTATCAAAGTTGTCAAAATGTAAGTGTGTTATTTATGTCATTTCTGCTAAATGACAAATTTATAAAAATTGGGGGGGATTTACCCAGACTTCATGTGGAGGGTTTTTAAAATTAATATGATAAAAATGTAAGCTCCTGACATGTACCCCAATGTTCATAGCAGCACTCTCCACAATAGCTAAAACATGGAAAGAGCCTAAGTGTCCATCAACAGATGAATGGATCAAGAAGATGTGGTTTATCTATACCATGGAATACTACATGGCAATGAGAAACGATGAAATCTGGCCACGTGTAGCAACATGGATGGACCTTGAGGGTGTTATGCTGAGCAAAATAAGTCAGGCAGAGAAGGACAAATATCATATGTTTGCACGTATAGGAGGATTAGGAGGAACTTAACGGAGGAACAAGGGGGAGAAGAAGGGCGGAAATGGTGGGGGAAAGGGAGAGAGGCAAACCATGAGAGACTCTTGAATGCTGACAAAAACTGAGGACTGACTGATGTGGGGGGGAGGGGGGGATGGGCATGGAGGAGGGCACTTTGGGGATGAGCACTGAGTGTTATGTGGAAACTAATTTGACAATAAACTATTTGTAAAAAAACAAAACAAAACAAACAAACAAACAAAAAATGTAAGCTCCTGAAATGAAGGTTAATTATGAACATCCACAAACATAGTACTAAATACATGGTTTAAAATTTTTAATGTTTATTTATTTTTGTGACAGAGGAGGGGGGTGCTGCGAGCGGGGGAGGGGCAGAGAGAGAGAGAGAGAGAGAGAGGGAGAGAAAGAGAGGAAGACACAGAATCTGAAGCAGGCTCCAAGCTCTGAGCTGTCAGCACAGAGCCCGATGTGGGGCTCGAACTCTGAACGGCGAGATCATGACCTGAGCCAAAGTCAGATGCTTAACTGACGGAGCCAGGCAAGCACCCCCTAAATACGTGTTTTTGTTCAAGAAGGGAACATAAGTACGTTTTCAGGTCTTAAGCTGTGATATCCATTCACCATCTCAGTTTTACAAAGGCTACAGCTAAAGTACAGATCAGATGTCAGGCCAACACGATCTACTGGTTATATTACAGTTAAATTTATTTCACATTCTTCAAGATCACAACGTAAGCGCATATTTAAAGAACACTAGGAGTCGAGAAACTAGAATTATATCTCTTATTTCCAACAAGTGATGTATGACGCTTCCCTAATACATTCACATTTTCATGTAGATTTAAACCCTAGTTACCTAAACTGCACATATTTCTTCCTCTCATTTAAGAAAAGCCGCATTTCTTATCTCTAGACAATAGCCGAAAAATATAGACTAATTTTTAGATTCTATTATCGCGGCGGGGTTTGTTTGTTGCTTAGAATTTGGGGCATGCAAATGGAGTTTAAGAAGCCGTGTTTCTATTACTGAGATGACATTAAATATGCCTTCACATGGATTGTGCTGTATCATTCAGTAGCTCTTCCTAATGAGACATTCACAAACAGCTCTCAAAAGGCAATAAATCACCACTGTATTGAATTGAATCGTGATAATAATTAAGCACATTCAAAACAACCATGTTGGTTATGAGTTATGAAAAGCCTATTTTAATTTCTTTACACCTTTTCGGGCATAATAGCTTTATTCCAAAGATAAAAACAGTTGTAACCAAACCTTTAACAGTATAATTAGGAGAAAGGATGACTACATCACTAAGGAATGTATTAGTGGGTGGCACGGTAATTCATGTCATTTTTTTTTTCAGAATTGCTTTTTGCCCCATGTTTTATCACTTATACATAACATCTGAACTGACTCATGGGTTATATGATATTCTGAAATAGGGTGCAACTATAAGACTAAATGCACTCTGCTTTATTCAATTACTTAATAAGTTCTCAGAAGTTCTTTAGAAGCTTAACAGAATATCCACTTATAATAGGACTGCCAATTATGGGGAAGATCTGGTTTTCCTGAGGTAGGAAACAGTCATCCAACTCAGTGTACAGAAAATGCTTTTAACTGCTAATCAATGTGCAGATTCTCTTGTGGAAGGCTAGGAGGCTTAAACTCTGTAACATCAAGCAAAGCTACAAGGCACAGTAGAACGGCCAGGGTGTTGATGTTTGTGATGCGGTCTCAACATCAGACTTCTGTCATTCTTCGAGTCCCCGTCGCACTGAGCTTCCCATTGTCTCCATCGCACTGAGCCATCGTGGCATTTGTAGTTACCCAAGACAGTGGTACGGAACATCTATTTGTGTCTGGTGATCTTTGCACACTCATTCTACCTTTGGGACGTCAAAATTGATTTTCTTCCACTTGTCACACTGAAATCTCAACTCTGTCTTTTCTGTTACACTCTCGAAGAGTTCAGTGGTGTGGGGATCAAAGGATTTAGGAAGCCGCAGCTTGAAGGGAAGCAAGCAGCCCGAGAAGACTTTCGGAGGCCGTTCTGAGCATTTTATGTAAGCAATCTATTTCAGCTTCAGAGGAAGCACTGGCTAAGTGGGTGAACGACATGTAAAGTGCTCACTTGACATAAGTTTTTTTTTTTTTTTAAGTAGTTGAGATGAAGACAGCCTCCAAGGGCTAGACCTTTTATTCTTACTCAGGGCCCCGAGTGCTTGACCAGAGGGGGGCGAAGGGCACCTGGGGGCCTATGGGCGCGTTCTCAGCTGCTGGTGCAGTATTTGTGGCTGAGCTGCTCTCCTTCAAGTTGTCTGTTCCGCTGGCTGCCTGGCACTCTGGTTATCTGACTAGTGCCTGAACAAATGTGGGAGCCGAGCGGCGGTCAAGTCTACGCTTCAGCTGCAAAGAAGCACATCACTGCCTGCTCCCAGGAAGCCAGGCACAGCTCAGCGTTAGTCTCGGTTTCGCTTGAAAAATGTGCAGAACTTTCATAAGTTTTATGACCGAGATAAGGGAAACCCTGTGCATTTGTATCTCCTCTTCCATTTCTCAAAATCTAATAATGAGAATTTTAAAAAATATATATTATATATATACATATTCATAACCATTGAGAGAGAGGTATGAGGATTAGTTAACTGTACATTTTAATTTAATAAATATATGTTAGAACGGCCGTATGCTCTATTTGTTAGGCTCTACGCTACATGCTTTACCTACAATAACCCATTTAATCCTAGCAACAAACCTTTTGGTGATTGTTCTACCCCCAGTTACTGGTGGATAAACTGAGGCCCTGCAGGGATTAAGGAATGCGTGCAGAGTCCCATCATAAGCAAAGAACCCACTTTCAAAGAATTAAAATCAACAAATAAATGCATTTGAAATAAAATGGATTTTCTCTGGTGAATCAGAAAGTGCTTCAGTAGTGCATACTGTGTCTGCCTCATCGTGATGAAATTAAATATTTCCGGCATTGCAAAAAAAAAAGATACCTTTAGTACACGGTCTAGATCCTAGGATTCTGGCTCTTTTAAAAAATACTAAGGTGACTTATTTCATAATGATTTTTTACAGTAGATCTAACTTCTGAATAATCTACAAAGTCTTAAGTGGTTAACATTGGGGTTTATTTTCATACACACATCAATTTTCTTTTCAAATTCAGTTTCAGAATACAGCCTATATTTCCAATATATTTATGTATATAATTAAGCAATTTTCAAATAGAAAAGGAAGCCACTGCATATATATGACACACTGTAGTGGTTAATATTTAATTATGGCATAATTAATCATAGAAGCTCATATGAATCTAATTTATTAATCTTCTCTCCAAAAATGCCATCTTTGATTTCTACCAGAAAAAAAAAAAAGACGAAAGTACAAAAACAATGCACGCACTATATTTACACTTCTTGTAAACAAGAGCCACATCTTCCACTCACGGGTTCAAACAGTTTTACGAATATTATCTCCACCGTTAAAAAGAAACCTGGTTCTAGTCTTTATTCCAGAGGAAGAAACTAACTTCCAGCTCCTACGCCTGGGCCCTGTTTTGACGGCATCCTGTCTGAGGATAGGATTCCAAATCCAGAAGAGTCATGAGTGGCCATGATAATGGAAAGCCAGTGTTGACTGTGGTTTGTCCCATCTGACTCGCTGCACATCACCCCACTTACTGGACATCACCGAGGAGGTGGACGGCTTCGAGACCCTGCATGGTGGTACGCCTGCGGTCATGTGCAGTGAAACACACGAGCAATGGTAGTCAGGCGGGACACCCTACGCAACGACACGGTCCTTCTTTCCCTGGGAAGGTCGTTCTTTCTTCGCTAGGAACCCTCATCTATTGGAGGGGGGTGTCTAGATGAGGAAAGAGCATGCACGTAAGCGTGGAGCAGGGGTGGGAGAGAGAGTGAGATCTGCGTGCAACAATAACGAGAGCAGTTTGGGGAACCGGTGGGAAATAAGTTTAGGAACAGGCTCTGACACCAACAAGGAGCCTTACCAGGTATGAGAGCTTGATGCACTAAGACTTTTAGCAAACCACTGTGACAATAATCCACTAAAATCAGATTGCAGAGGGAGAAACCGGAGCAAGATTTCTTAAAAAAAAAAAAAAAACTGTGTACAAACCCATGATATCAGAAAAATTAGATAGCCCTCAGTAAACATTAAAACAAATATAATCACAATATTACACAAGCTAAGAAATATAAAATCATGAAAACAATCAAAATATCTGAAGGGCTGGGGCACCAGATGTGGAATGAGGGGAGCGTGGAGACTAATTACAATGTTTTCAGGCTTTGAGATGAAAATACCAGGAGAGCAACTGAACACAAAATGGGTTAGGTGGGAAGAGACACAGATTTGGAAGGGGCTTTTTCCCCCAATTTTGATGAATTTTGATAAAATTGATGAATTGATAACTTTGCTCAAAAGCCAAGTTAATTTTTTATTGCTTGTTTTTGGTGGTTGTGTTTTGGTTTGTTTTTATGCATCTCAGACCACTGAAAATAAGCTGTTTGGCAGGAGAGAGACCAGAGCTGAAGCTGCAGATGTGGCCATGAACCTACAAGGTGAAAAGTGAGGCCCGAGAGCAGGCGTGGCTGGGGTCTGCGCAGGTGGGGAAGCCACCCGAGAGAGGGGGACAGGCGCGGTGCGCACAGGCGGGCGGCACCACAGTCTGGGGCTGGTACGAGGGAGAAACCTGAAAGAAACAGGAAGATCTGTGACAGCAGACGGGGAAGGAGACACATCAGGGTGATGGGGGGGGCGACAGCACACAGCCACCTCACGTTCTGTGTGTCTCTGGCAGCCAGGGCACAGAGAAGTCACAGAGCGAGACTCGGGTGAGTTCATGCTTCCCCAGCTCCTCCTTGGGAGACTTCACTCATGCAGGTCTCATCAAATGAGCAACAGAGGTCTCGTCTTGGGTCTCACATTCTTTTGAGTGCTTAATACACATTAGTAGACCCAGGGGCAGATACGCTCATACGTTCAAATGTTCCAATGTTTTCAGATTCCGTCTGCTTCTCAGAGCCCTGGACTCCTGCCCTAGGCAAGAGCTGATGCATCCCCCATCCTCTAAAAACCCAGTGAATACTCCCTTCAATGGTATAAGACGCATTTACAAAATGGCTACTGGTGTCTGAAGGAATCATCCACGGGACCAGCTAACATTGCTTTCAAGGACTTCATCCAGCTCTATCGTGACGGGACTTAACAAAGGGGAGATAACTGGCTGGCGGACTGCTTGCCACCAGTATCAGTGACATGTAGAGGTTCAGGGCAACAAAGACTGAGGATCTGAAGGAGTAGCTTAGTCTATATTGTGTGTAGCTTAGATAGACTCGTGAGGACAAGAACTATATTGGAGAAGAATGTGAAACGTATATTGGAGGTGGAGGTGGTGAGCACAGAAGGCACATGTGAAGTGTGCAGCTGGGAATGGGGGGAACAGGATGGTACAGCAGGGTCACACTCATGTTTGGTTTTTATTGTATTAATATTTTTTAAAATTTTTGCTGTTTATTTTTGAGAGAGAGAGAGACAGAGTGAGAGTTGGGGAGGGGCAGAGAGAGACAGAGAAAGACATATACAGAATCCAAAGCAAAGAATCTGGAGCACAGCACAGAGCCCGACACAGGGCTTGAACTCACAGGCTGCAAGATCGTGACCTGAGTCGAAGTCAGCTGTTTAACCAACTGAGCCACCCAGGCGCCCTTCATGTTTGTTTTTTAAAAGAGGGAAGCTGACACAGCAATATTTTTCTCAACATGTCTCCCCAGGACAAGGGAAATAAAAGTAAAAATAAACTATTGGAACTAAACCAAAGTAAAAAGGTTCTGCACAGCAAAGGAAACAATCAACAAAACAAAAAGATAACCTAATGAAAGGGAGAAGATATTTGCAAATGGCATACCTGATAAAGGGTTAGTATCCAAAATACAAAAGAACTTCTACAACTCAACACCAAAGAAACAAACAATCCAATGAAAATTAATAGAAGACATGAACATTTCTCCAAACAAGATATCCAGATGGCCAACAGACACATGAAAAGATGCTCAACATCACTCATCATCAGGGAAATATAAATCAAAACTACAAGGAGATATTATCTCGTATCTGTCACAACGGCTAAAATAAAAAACACAAGAAATAACAAGTGCTGATGAGGATGTGGAGAAAAAAGGACCCCTCATGAGCTGTTAGATGGGAATGCAAACTGGTGCAGCCACTGTGGAAAACACTGTGGAAGTTCCTCAAAAAATTAAAAATATAAATACCATGTGATCCGGTAATTCCACTAACTGGGCATTTACACAAAGAATACAAAAACACTAATTTGAAAAGATATATGTGACCCTATGTTTATTGCAGCATTATTCACAATAGTCAAATTATGGAAGCAGCCTAAGTATCTATTGATAAATGAATGGATAAGGAAGGTGTGGCAGCTATACACAATGGAGTATTACTCAGCCATAAAAAATAATTCAATCTTCCCATTTGCAACAACATGGATGGATCCAGAGAGTATAATGCTAAGTGCAATAGGTCAGAGAAACACAAATACCACATGACTACACTCACATGTGGAATTAAAGAAACAAACCAAAACCAGATTCTTAACTATAGAGAACAGAGATGGTTACGGGAGGGGAGGTTGGGGGGGGGGGCGGCTGGGGAAAATAGGTGAAGGGGATTAAGAGTTCACTTATCATGAGGAGCACGGAATAATGTACAGAATTGTTGAATCGCTATACCATACATCTGAAACTAATATACACTGGATGTCAACTGTGCCGGATGTTGTTTTAAAAGGTGGGGCAGTGGGAGCTGAGCCTATTTGAAGGCTGAAAGGAAACAGTCCATGGAAAGTGTAAGTTGAATTTCCTAAAGATAGGGGATATAAGCCAAAGTTGCAAGAGCAACAAAGAAAGGTGAAATCAGATGAGCTTGGGAACAAGCAGTGGGGTCCTAGGACCGGCTTGATTAATAAACCAGTTCAGTGATGGATCACCCGATGGTCCGAGCACTGTGCTTGAAGAAAGAGCACCTCACACAGGGGTCAACACACTAGTCTTGGGGCCAAATGCAGCCTGCCGCTACTTCTGTCCGGCCCTTGAGATAAGAATGGATTCTACAGCCAGGCATTGCCAGAGTTTTGATGCTGGGGAACACTTTGAACCCCAATGCTAAAGATTAACTCTCCCTCAACAAAAAACGAACCCTTTCTTCTCAATAGTAGACCTGTATTACAAAGAGCATATTTTTATTACTATATTTTTATGATTATTACTATATTACTATATATTTTACTATATTATTACTATACTAATATTACTATATTATTACTATATTTGTCAAAAAATATTTGCAGAAATTTATTTTCTGGCTTTCTTAGTGCCTACATACTTAGACTTGATTGGAAATCTTGACACACAAAGCCTGACACATTTACACTTTGGTTCTTTCCAGAAACAGCCTTGGAGCCTTGATGAGAACTTACTTTTACTCGTGACACCAGTGAGGCAGGGACAGATTTGCAGAAAATGAACCATGGGCAGATTCGCAGAGGACAAGGTGTTAGGTACATTCAGATACAGCGTCGGACTTCTTGCTAATGCAATGGCTGCGAGACTATCCGATGCTTTTTATTTTGAAAAGGCAAATTCCTTTACTTCTCACAAATATTTAACATCATAAAGCATTCATAAAGTACAAAGCCTGTTGCTAGAGAAAGGCATGTGAGACATTAATTCTGCTTAAGCATCTTGCATTATTAAAAAATACCTACAGTAGACAGCGAAAGGCCAACTTTCTTTTGCATCCCTTATATTTTTACGCCCTGTGCACCGTTTTGGGGAAACACGGGGCTATCCTATGACAAGGCTATTCTCCTGCAGATCATGTCAGCCTCAGCATTTTCACCAGCTGAACATTTCGAAATAGTTTAAGAGCAGCCACTTAAACTGTGAGGGATTTCAGGCGCAGCTGTGATGCCTCTTCTGCAGAGAGGAGGTGCCAAAGGCAAAGCTTTGGGTAGAGTCCGATGCACTACAAAAGATGAAATGTTAAAATGATGACAATAACAAATTCCCGTTGTTCTAGAAAACCAGCATAGGTAGGGATCCTACAGTTAACACACTAAAATTGCCTCTGATCCTAAGTTTCCGGTCTTTAACATATTGCAAAACCTCTCAGACATCTGAGATCTGCTTTATCATGGTTCTTAGAAAGACTAACCAAACTCCTTAGTTCTTTTTTAACATACCCCATGCGATGTGTAAGTTACCTCCATGGCAGCTTCGACACGTTAATATGTATACTTCCAAGAAAACCACCAGGAACATCGGCTATAATTTTACAAACAGCTTTACCACTCTACACATCTTTGTGTGTGAACTGGTGGTGGGGGTGGCGATGCTCACCTTGAGCTGGGGGCATAAATGCTGGAGCACTGTTTATAGAAAGCGTTTACGTTAAAAAAAAGTAAATAACTTCATTTGTGGGTATAAAAGACTCCCAGCTTAGTTATGAAATATGACAAACCAAGTGAACCTCAAGCTGCTTCAATAAGGGTGTTACATTTTCCAGCAGGCTGAACAATGCAAAGCAACGAGAGGACATTCTCCCCCCTGGAAGATAATCACTTTTATTGTTGCCAGGTCAAAGATTCAGATGCCACGCAGCACCCTCTGTCTAAAGAACAGCAGTCCTTCCAAGTCGTAAGGTCCAATACGGAGCCCCCTCAGAAGCACAGCATAATAGTCCTAAAATAACAAGCAAACATGTAGGGTTCTTAATTTGCCCGGCTGGATTCCCGTAATAAGTACTTAGCAACTGTAGGCTCTGAGCAGCCCAGCAGACATCAACTAGACCATTTGCCAGATGATTTAGCAAACAAATTTCTGAGAGTCTCATACTTAGGCTGAGTGCATAACACAAGGAAACATGCAGGGGCTTACAGATCATAACAGGAGCCGGGAGTTTTGTGAATTTACAAAGGAAAGAGAGAGAGAGAGAAAGATGGAGAATTTGAAGGTCTCAGGAACTTAGGCAGATCAGCCAAATTCTCTTTCTAGAAAAAAAGTTCCCCAAATGAATAGGCAATAGCACCTGCTAATTGTGTACTCCTGGAACAAATAACCAGAGAAGACAAAGGAATCAGGAACAGGCTTCCAAGGAAGGAAGAACAGAGCAGAGATGACTAGAGTTTTGAGCACTAGTCACTGACATGCAGACAGTACAGAACATGAAATGTTCTCAACAAATATTTGTTGAATGAATGAATCCAAGTCTATGATACATATGGGAAATAGCCCCATCATAGAGAATGCTGGCTGAATTCTCAATGACTAATAGAGGTTAGGAACGGGGTTAGGCATTCATAAAGGAAGCACTCTCCAGTGCCCCGAATTCAAGGCTTCAACATTGGAAGAGGGAGACATTTTCTCAAATTGCAAGTAAGCAGCCTCCTGACTCTTTCTCCCAGGCCAAAACAGAGTCCGCCATGTTTCTGAATGGGGAGAACCAAGCTGGCGGTGGCACTTGCCATTTTACGAGAGCACACGGTGAGGAAAGCAATCGACACAAAAACAAGAAAACAAAACTCACCACGGAGTCCAGTTGGCCCCCAGTCTGTACAGTGGTGGGCATTATGAGCTCAGGAAATCTGCTCTGATGAGCCAGCCTAAGCACCCCATCACTTTAGGTTATGATGAAATAGGACTCTGTTTTCTGATATGACTTGCAAAAAATTTCTTTTAAGTTTATTTATCTTGAGAGAGAGTGAGAGCGCCAGGAAGGGGCAGGGAGAAAGAGAATCCCAAGCAGGCGCTGCGTTGTACCCGCAGAACCTGGTGTGGGGCTCAAAACCACTAACCGAACCATGAGGTCATGACCTGAGCCAAGATCAAGAGTCCAACGCTTAACCTACTGAGCCAACCAGGTGCCCCTCTGAGGTTAACGTTTTTAAATGTGAACATGGACATTTTAACTGTGAAAAATTCAAGTAACTATTTTTTATTACATCCTGTGTTAGAGTTAGCCCTTTCTTTTTTTTTTTTTTTTTTTCCATTCTACATATTCCCTCTTTCAACGAACTGTCTAAATTAAGGAGTGGCTTTATGTCTTTGGGCCAGCTTCAGAGAAGAATAAACCCAATGGCTAAGGCAAGGCAGTCCACCTTTTGAAAGCGAAGCATGACTTCTCAGTATTAATCGTCAGTTTATTTAACTTTGTAATTTTCTACCGAGTGTACGTTAACTTGCACGAGAGCACGAAGGGAACTTTCGAACCTGATGGGAGTTGAGGGCTTCCGCCTCCACGCCTTAGGGTCTACCCCACCCCCACCCCACCCCCGACCTTTTAGGATAAGAATGGAGACAGCACTCACATGTGAGAAGAACTTGCAAATAAACAAATAATAAATAAATAAAATTGCTCATGACATGTCTACATGGAAATGACGTGTCAAGGGCACAATGAACAGAAGTGAAGCTGTAGAGTGAGCCGGATTGCCAGATGTAGCATGGTGATTTGAGGAGGGCTCGGGGGAACACCAATGAGGAGAGAAGCCGGGTGTAAATCAGTCATAGACATGCTCCACCGCACCTGAGGGGCCCTGAGGCGATACATTCACAGTGAATTCAGAGCAGGGTGCCCGGGTCCTGGGATCAGCCACTCGGAGAGGGGGCCCATCAGATAGACATGCGAGAGGTGGGCCTGGGGGTGGGGGGCCAAGGTTCTGTAAGTGATCAAGCAAACAGCTGAGGTTAGTGGCTTCAACTATTTATTAATCAAATGTAAAGAACCATGCTTTTGGCAACTAAGTTAAGGGAGAAGCATTCACAAAGGAAGGAGCAGCTGCAGAATGTATGTGGCTGGCAAGAGGGCGTAAGCAGAAATGGGATAGGAGAGTTTACGTTGGTTTTTGTTGTTGTTGCGGTTTTTAAGTTTCTTTCTTTATTTTGAGAGAGACAGAGACAGCCTGAGTGGGGTGGGAGCAGAGAGACAGAGAGAGAGGGAGACAGAGGGAGAGAGAATCCCAAGCAGACTCTGCACAGCCAGCACAGAGCCCGATGTGGGAATCGAACCCATGAAACTGTGAGATCAAGACCTGAGCTGAAACCAAGAGTCAGACACCTAACCAAATGAGCCACCCAGGCGCCCCCTACATTTGTTTTCAAGTACTGCGGCCAATGTGCACTCTTGTGAGACCCCCAACTTATGTCAGAATTAAATCACCCAGTGAGCGTTGCAGAATTATTTGCAAACTGTATTTTACTGTACATGGGTTGGCTCGTTTGTTTTTAATCCAGAAAAGCTCAGGAGAACAGACAAGAGGGTGGATTCTACGGGATGATAAGTCAGCTGATCTATGGCTGGCTGAAACCAAAAAGTCGCAAAGCTTGCTCAGAAACAGGGACCGTTACGGATTCAATTTCTGTGACTGTCTTATGCGAATTTACTTTTTAGAGAAATCTCTCACCAGGTCATTTAATACAAACATATATATTTGTATGAAGAAAGAGGAAAGCTATAATTTCAATTCAACAGAGAGATGTGCTTTTTTTTTAAATTCTTTTCAATTTTCATTTAATTATTATTTTCCGTGAAAGTGAATTTAACACTTGGCTTCTGTATAAGCCTTGAAGGAAGAGGTTTTTGGGAATCTGCAAGAGCCATTTAAGGTCTCTGTTATTAAAAGAGAGGCCAGGAAAGTAAGTGTGTAAATGGAAAGACCTTACGGCGTTTATTTTGATGAGTCACTGAGACACAGTGATTAAAAGAACCTCAGTCAAAAAGAAAAGGTGAATTGAAGACACAGATGTGTGTCCAGCATCCTCACAAAATCCTGAGAGGAAACTCAAATGTGATCACATATTTCTTTCAAGTGTAGTTTCAAGAGGAACTCATTCAGAATTACCACTCTTTCCAAACAAAGTAAAATAAAATAAAATAAGCCTCGTATGAATTAGTTTGGAGTAACTGTTTTCACAGGTTTTCAACTTACTGTACCATACACACTGAAAATAATGCTCTTAAACCTTCCGAAAGTATTTCTACTCTTATATGAGCCTATAGATAACACCCTTCCAGTTGGCATGGGGATATCACCATCTGAAATCCATGTCAGACTGAACCTCTTTTATTCCCACACAATGTCTGGCTCTGTCCATATTCCTTACTGTTTGTAATCGTAACAAGGCTCAAAGCCTCCCCAGACCCTTTGACTCTTTTCTTTCTCTTGTCCCCGACAGTCACCTAATCACAGAGTCCACTTGATTTTACTCCTTCACTGCCTATGCCCTCTGTCCACTTCCATCAGCACGATGATGCTTCATCAGTGTTTAACCCTGACAGCAACAGCCTCTGAACTTCCTCCCTCCTTTGAATCCATTGTGCACCTCAGATGAAATTAATTTTCTTGAAACATGGTTCTTTGTGTTTTGGGTTTTTTTCCCTACCATTCCCCTGCTCCAAGACTTTCATGACCTTAGGAGGTCTTTTGGGCTTCTACCATATTCGGGAGGGAGGCCTATGGCCATATGCCTGGGCCATGGTGAAATTTAGGAGCAGATGTCCTTCCGGAGGGGCCGTGGGGCTGTGCCCATGACGAGACGCCAGCTGCCAAAGACATTCTACCGGAGAAGAAGCCGCCGCAGATCCCTCCAGGGCAGAGACTGAAGCCCGAGCTCTCGGGCTAAGGGGGAGAGTGAGTTCTGAAAGAGGGAGGAAGGCGTAGCAAAGCTGGAGCAAGTGGGCTCCTCTCTAAAGCAACGCTGTGCCAAGCCCAGCCGGTTGGCTTCAACTTTTGGCCCCAGAAACCATAGCAAAAGTCTCCCAAGTGCCTCTGTCATTTATTGAAGACCTTACGGCAGCTCCTGGGGCTCCATAAACCATGAGGCATTTTGCCCTCTGTTCTTCGAGAGGTTTCCATTCATTACCTTCCCTTCTACCACCTGGCAAGACTGGGGGGGGAGGGGCGCGTGTATGCGGGAAGCCAATACTCAATCTCTTTCTCTACAGTGCCCTCAACAGTAGCTGCACTTACACAAGCCTCCCTGTCACCTTGGGGTTGGGTATGTGTGTTTATGTTGTTAACGGTTAAGTGGGGGCCAGGGGGAAGGGAATCATCATTTGGAGTTGTTTTAATAATGATGCCTCTGTCTCCCAAGGCTTAGGAAAGCCACGTGAGTCTTCCCCCCCAGCCTCTTCTTCAAACTCTCTCGATCTATGTCTCATTGTGGAGACTCTCCGCGCCCAGTCTCTCTGGGTCTGCCCCCCGCACTTCCTGCCCACCCGCCCGCCTCTGGCCTTGCTTTGTCCATCTGCGTTCTCTCTGCCCTAGAGTTCCCACGCCCCACCCCTAAGCAGAGTCTGGGGCCACAGGGGACAAGGCAGAACTGACTACTTAGGAAAAAAAACAATAAAAGCACAGCTCCTTTAGTTGCTCATTCAAAGTTCACTAGGAACTTCCAGCCCCTTTAAAAATGTTTTCATGTCCTCTTTGCAACCCCCTCACCAGATACCCAAATTTCCGCCCAAAAGAGCTACTAATATCAAGTAGAGCTTTCAGATTCAGCGGATCTTTCAGTTGGGATAAGCTCAGGTCTGATTTTCCTTCGAACACACTGAGCAGGGTCGAGGGCACACTGTTCCATTTGACGAATGAATGGACGCACGGGCGAGAATGACTGTTCCTAAACAGCGGTACAATTCGTCGTCTACACAGCTTTGGAGACTGTGTAGACAGACCATGCAGGGCTAGCATTTCCACCAAATGTCTGTCAGTGCAGAGTTAACTATTCTATTTCCTAAAAGACACCTGGGCACTTTCACCAAATTTGAGTCCTTAACTTTGTGAGACACCAGGCCCAATATTGATGGACCGATTCCATGCTTTGAAATGAAGAGGCAGAGGGTTAGGAGAGAATTCCACCATACCTAAGAGAACTCTGGGATGAGACCCATTGTACATTTGTTTCTAACAGAGGGGAGTTCTGGGGGAGGTGGGCAGCACTGCTCTCCTTTCCACACTACCAACCCCTCCCTGGGAATGATTTCAGACCACCCCCTGCTCCTCCTGCCCTAGCTTCTGGGTCTTCTGGGCCCTTGCTTTAGTCCCCAGCTGGCCCCACGTTTCAGCTCCAAAGCTCGTGGCCCCTTGGTCTGATGCGACGCTCTGATTCAGATAAGCGTCTGTGGAGGACCTCAGCCCCTCTGCCTGTACGCAGTCCTGGAACACTGACCTTCCTCTCACAGATGCCGGGCTGTCAAACAGCATCAGTCATGCCTGTGTCTCAGGAATGTCCATCTTAATTGAAAATGTGTCAGTTTTACTAACATAAACACTGAGACAGCTTAATCCAGCTTCATTGTTATCAGCCAACTGTTTGTTTTTCCTGAGAACCTGGAGATACTTTTTTTTTTTCCTCCAAAAGAAAAGTTGTAGAGAATATAGATATAAGATGTTCCCTGAGTGAGACGCATATCTCCAAGTAAGGGAACTTATGGGATACTTTTGTTAATGTATGGTAATAATGGCTGTTGCAACTTGCAATTGTCTATAATTATAAAGTAACTCTAGTTTCTTTTTTTTTTAATTTTTAAAATTTTTTTTAAATTTATTTCTGAGAGAGAGAGATAGCATGAGTAGGGGAAGGTCAGAGAGAGAGGGAGACACAGAGTCTGACACAGGCTCCAGGCTCTGAGCTATCAGCACAGAGCCCGATGTGGGGCTTGAACCCACGAACCCTAAGATCATGACCTGAGCTGAAGTCAGAAGCTTAACCAACTCAGCAACCCAGGCGCCCCAAAAGGAACTCTAGTTTCTAAGGTTATTCTTCTCCTTGACTGGTTCTGTTTGTGTGGGCTTCTCATTACATAACAGTTAACATTACATTTGGCATCTAGGATACTGGAAGAAACTGTGCATTTTTAATTTTCCTCTGTTAGTCTGTCTGTATCCTTCTAATCTTCCATGCCAGAAGCAAATTTTCTATGATATGTGTTCTTCCTTATAGGCGAAGCTTAGAGTACAAAAAAAAAAAAAAGAGCATCCTTCTGTAGAGAATAACTTAGCCAAGGACACTGTGCTCCATCTTTATGATGAAATACATATTTCCCATTAAAAGGCAAATCTGTCATTTTAAAAGGTTGAATTGGATGTACTTTAAAAATAATTCCAGCTGGTTAAAATGAGAGCAATGAAAAAAAAAAGCTCAATAAGAATGTTCTCTTGGTCTGTAGTATTTTCATTTTCCTCAAGTGTGAATTGGATATATTTTCTTTTATTTTAAACCTTTTATCCTTGGTGTTTGATTCTGAGTTAGTGGAATGAGTTTTAAAGATGAATTTGGCTCAATAAGACTTTTGCTAACACTTAAGTTTCTAGTTCTATACTATTATTCCTAGCCCTCCCCCGCCCCCCAAAAAAAGCCTATTTGACCTGATCCTCTCTGCATGATTATACAGGAAATGTTAATATTCTTGTACATGGTTCCGTCCCACATGCATCATATCTAGACCTTAAAGCTCTTCCTTTGAAATCTTGTCTAATATGATATTTTCATAAACTAGATGTCTAATTACATCCTGGGAAAATCATAGTATACCTTAAAACACACAATGATGCTCTACAAAAGCCACCTATGTTTATATTACGTACGCACACACAAATATACCCTAACACTACACATCCAGTGATTTGGGTTTGCCCCTGGATTCTCAGACCCAAGATAAACTGCAAGCTATTATTTTTTCCAGCAAAACCAACAGAAACACTAACACACGTACTTTTCCACCAATGTTCAACTCTTTTAAAGTTTTGTCTATGCAAACGTAATTTTCTTCACTAGCCATCAATGAGTTTTGCTTCCAGGTTACTGGATAACGAAATGTGTCATGCTTCCTCCTCCATGGCTGACCGGCCACCATCATCAGCCACACTGGTGCTTCCGAGGCTTCTGGGGACGTTGCTACAGGGCCAGCTCTCTCCACTGTGTCCCAGCACTACCTAACGATGCTTAAATTTTTCGTATAAAGCCTCCTAATATACTCTTTCATAGAGTTTTCAAAATGCAATAAGCAGGGAAGTAGGCAAGGGCCCACCATCCTCCCATACGTGTTCGGAACTTTCTGTGTTGACGACATGACTCTGGCTTCTTCCTGCTAAACAGATGCCACTCTTCCCTTGCATCCAGCTCTTTCCCATCCATTTGCGCCTTTACATTGTACCCCTGACCACAGTTTACACATCTCCCAGATCACATTTTTATCACTATCCTTTTTCTCTGTCCTTCACTGTTGGGTCTACCCAGCCTGGCTCGGACTGAGTGGCTGAAAACACCCTGTGTCCCACTCTGCACTGCCTGACACCTGGCTGCCTTTGTCGTTCACATCCATCCCCACTGCCGCTGACTTGGGTGCCAGCTCCATTCCGACCATCCGTCGTTCACGGCCACAAGCCACTTAAGTTTCACGCTGTTTGTCCTTCTCTTCTCACCAAAGCGACAGGCTGTCAGCAACATTCCTTCTCAGCTCCCACCAACACCCGACAGGGCTGGCTGGGCCGTAAAGCCAACCCAGCGTCCAGCTGTTGACCTGGCTTTGGCATGCCACCTGGGTGCCCTTCCTTTTCAGTGCCTTGAGTCCACAGATGGCCTCACCTTACCTTACCCCCCCAGAGTGCACTTCCTCCCTCAGTATAAGTAATCTGATTACCTGACTCTAGGAACACATACCAAGGTGTAAATGACTGAAAAACTAAGCCATCTCTACAGGACCTCATTTGGGGGAATTTATTAGTGCAAATGAATCTCTAATCTGTAGAATGAATTGTGGAACAGGGGAAGCACCCTGAGATCTGGAATCTACTCTGGGTCTCTCCTTGCCACACAGGAAAACAGGTTTAACCAACCAGCGCTGCATTTCTGAGAAGCTGCGAACCACCCCAAATTGTATACGAGGATGTAGCTGCTCTAAATATGTTAGGTGACATTAGTAAATTAAGGTTACTGTCACTATTTCACCCACTTTCTTGCAAAAGATACTTACTCTTACCATAGACCCATTGATGGCTCTTTACATTTTTTCATGGGGGAGATCACTGAGCTGCCACTTATATCCTGATGTCCTACCATGTTGGGATCATTATTTATTGAGAATGTATTAAGTAATTAAAGCACTGGTTGGGAACCTCTTCTTTATCCCCTGGATAATGTCCTCTGTGATTAAATGAATTTTTTTTTTTTAGTTTATTTATTCTGAGAGAGAGTGAGACAGAGAGAGAGAATAAGTAGGGGAAGAGCAGAGAGAGAGGGAGAGACAGAATCTCAAGCGGGCTCTGTGCTGTCAGCACCAAGCTCAACAGGAGGCTCGATCCCACAAACTGTGAGATCATGACATGAGCTGAAATCAAGAGCCAGATGCTTAACTGACTGAGGCACCCAGGTGCCCCTGAAAGGAACTCACAGGGAGTAAAAAGCAGAGTTTCTCTTGTTGAATAAGGAGTGTGGTCCCCAGAACACTGCAGGTCACTCCCCATTCCAGACTCTTCCAGATGGAGAGTCATATGACATAGTTTTTAACCCACTGCTAGGGAAGGTACTACGTAGTAGGACTATTAACCACAGGTCTGGACTTCAGGTGTGAACAATTTAGGAAAATCAAACTAATAAATGTTAAACACTGAATGCCTACTGCTTCAGTGTAACTCTGTTCAAAATTTTGTGGAGAAGGAAAACGACAAAATCAGGGCTTGCCATAGGAATAGGAAATAGATTCCCAAATAAAACAATAGTTGCTAAAACCAGAAAGCTCCTGGGAGGAGTTTAAATTCCTAAATTGTGACATTTTGACACTAACTGCAGTAGAGGTTCTAAAGTCAGAAAAATATGACCCCGAAGGTAGAGAAGGTAAAACAGGACTTCTTTGCGAGCCAGGTGTCGAGTCGCTTTGCTGCTATACAGATGACCAGAACTGAGGCTCACCACGTCACAGGGGAGAAGAGGACATTACAAAGGCCCAAGGCAAGTATGATATTTGGTTTGAAAGAAGAGATGCCCTCAAAGTGTTTGGGTTTGGGACAGAGATGCGACACTAACAAGGTATCACTGTCATAAAAACTTCCTGGTATGTTTCATTAAAACGTGTCAAAAATTATATATAAATATAAATATAAAAATATATATTTGTATATAAGAAATATATATAAGGAATAATATATAAAAATTATATATAAATGATAATATATATAATTATATATGGAATAATATATATAAAAATTATATAGGTAAGGAAACTACATATAAGGAATTATATATCAAAGAAATTATATATATAAGGAATTATATATATGGAATATAATTATATATAAGAAATCATATATATAAAATTTATATATAAATTTATTTATTTATATATAAATTTTATATATGAGAAATATATAAATAAATTTATATATAAATTATATATATATGAGAAATATATATAAATATATATATGAGAAATATATATAAATATATATATGAGAAATATATATAAATATATATATGAGAAATATATATAAATATATATATGAGAAATATATATAAATATATATATGAGAAATATATAAATTTATTTATATATATGAGAAATTGTATATATAAGGAATTATATATAAGGAATTTTATATACATATAGGAAATCATATATAAAATTATATAGAAGAAATTATATATACATAAGAAATTATATATATAAGGAATTATATATATATAAATATTTATTATACGTATACAAAGTCTTCAATGATCAGAATTATCCTTAGAAAGAAACAGTGTGGCTGAAAGGAACTGCTAGAAATCTCCAGCAGAACCAGGAACGAGCCCTCTGTTCTCTTCCGGCCCGAGTCCCTTCAGTGTAGCTGAGGACTCAGGTGCAGATGGAGCGTTCCAACCAGAGAGAGGATGACAGTGAAACAGAGACGGACAAGGGGAAGAGCCGAGTGTCAAGCACCAGCTTACCGCCTGTCCCCTGGTACTTGCTCACAGTGATCCCCGAGAAGAGGCTCGTCTTCCCATGTGGCTGACTTCCTGCCTCCCAGATACGATCTGGCGAACGCCTAAGCCTCTGAACGGGTCATCCCACACTGCCTTTCCGGATGCCACACAGCCAGGTGGTCCTGCACTGGGACACGCTACAGTGCTTCTGGACTCTCTGAATGTTACCTCTAGTAAAGAGATGGTGTTCAGCAGCTCTATGCGAAAAGCTTTTACTTTGGCTCTGAGCCTCCAGGCAAGAGAGACCTGGGGAAACAGCGATGCAGGAGCCACCAAGCCCCAGGTAAATTCACTCCTCCTGGGGGATGCCATGAGAAAGAAAGCTCTGTTCTCCAGCCGTGTCATCCAGGGAGGAATCTTAGGAGGATTCAAGCGGAGAGATAGCGGAGAAGTAGAGCCCAAACAGGATTGTTAGCTTTTTTTCTGGAGTTCAATCCAAGATAAGCTCTCTTCCTAGGGCAGTTAATCTTGGCCCTGAAAAGAAGTTGCCAGAAGGGTTATTGATTTCAAAGCTACAAGCTGCTTGCAGGAGTTGAGGTCTAGCCAGGGCCTTGGGTAGGTTTTCAAGGTTAGAGACTTTTCTGAGACTATAATGGAGGGCCGTGATTTCCTTCATAAATAGTAATAATTAGGGTTTGAAGTTAAGTGAGTTAATGCTTATAACAAATGCAAATCTTTTATTTTGGGGGCATTTGCATTTCTTTTAAAATGTCTCCACACAGCATAATGACACACTAATTTGGGGTTATGATTAGTAATTAATATTCAAAATGCAGTGAAGCTGCATTTATACTGTTATTTCAAGAGTCATAAAAGTATGTTTTAAAAGCCGTGCTTTAGGGTGGCATTGCACTTTAGAATATTCTCCCTTATCCATTTCAGAAGGACGGGTGGCCCAGCTGACCCTCAACAACAACCAGGGTCCCGCCACCGAGAAGGGCGATATCGCAGACATGTATGGAGGAAGAGGCACTTTCCGTGGGGTTTCTCTTGCAAATCAAACCCTTGTAAGAGGTGGCTAATACCAGAAAAAGTAATGCATCACAGATGACTCATCTTATACTGGCCCCCTGGAAAAGAGACACAATTTTTCCTATGTGGCTTGTCGGAGTGAAACTATTAGGGAAAAGTCCTTCTGAATACATCAATGTGTGTGCACCTGCCTGTGTATATGTATCCATTATATTTTAGTTACATCTTTCATCTGATTTGGAGTTCTAACCATCGTCTAGAGTGGCCGTCTCTACTATGAATACTTCCAGGGTAAAAAAAATAAATATCCTCACAACAGAAAACTTTTAGGAAAAAAATTGCATAACGAACCTAACCTTTAAAGGTCAGGCAGGAACTAAAATCTTTATTTGAATTCATTATGAAATCAATGGAACCTCTGGTTAAGATTCATGTAATTATAAATAACACAGAAGACCACGAGGAGGAAAAAAATGTTGCAGTCATAAATCTTTCATAAACTTCTGAAACTTCATGTCTCTTTCTCACATGGCTACATTTTCCACACCCAAGCAGGACAGACCATTGTGCCATTGTGGATTACTTAGTCTGGCTAGCTGGCATGTGGCCGAAGCTTTGATGAGTTGAAAAAAGATCATATAATCTGTCTTTTGATATTGAGGTTCATGTTTTTCAGCATGCCAGCTTGTCTCTGCCACGGAATATATATCAAATCCAAATCCCCTTCTTAACACGCAGTGCGGAAGAAGTCTTAGGTCACTGAAAAGCATGGGGAAAGGCACTTCTCTTGCTTAAAAGATAGACCGAGTCCCAGGTTGGGAAGACAGTCTGATAACTCTATAAATTCCAGGGATTTTGGAATTTATCAATTCCAAAGGGAATTGGAATTTCCAATTTTGGAATTGGAAATTCCAAAGGGAATTTATCAAATCCAAAGGGAAAATATCAACGGTTTGGCAATGTTTCGTGCATCAGTATACATCGGCAAGCGCGCCCCGGTGATCTTCAGTGGGATTCAGTGTCGTTCCCACTCAGAAGGGTCGCTTAACAATTCTGCTCAGAAACCACGAGGACAAAAAGCCTCTCGGATCAAGGATACCGTTTGATTTGCCTGCGCTAATAAGGGCCATCAATTATTTACGCAACTTCAAAGTCTGGAAAGTGGTGAAGTACACTGGAGCAAAAGTAGAATTTGTTTGTTTATTATCAATTATTTACACGGTATGTTTTACAATTTCAGATGTGTAGAAAAGACGTAATCCTGAGGAATGGTGTACAATAAAAAGTGTATTATGTTAATTCCGTGAAAGCCTAACATTGGGCCATCAAGTTGTGAAGGCCATTTTATGCAGTATTTATAAAAGTTTCAGTAACCATCTCCATCATACTAACCTCTAAAAAAGCATTCTAAAATATGTATTTATTTACAAGGTCTAGGTAAGCGAGAATGCCAGCACACTCAATGTTTCACATAATTATACTACATGAGGGTGTTTCAAACCTATGACAAAATGGGGACTTCAAAACAAACAGGATTCTTGCTCAGCTAATACAATACTTGTAACACGGGGTCACACACAATAGATGAGTCAAATCCACATCTACCCAAATAGGTCAGCCAAAAAATAAACATGTCAATCTTTTTAATCAAGCCGGCACTTCAAATCTAATGTAGTAATTATAGATGAAAATGTTGCTCAGATTATGAGCTACATCCCTGGGGTGTATGGAATGTATGCCCGACACTATTGTTTTTTAATGTGCCTCCGGTCAAATGTGGTAAACTTCACACTTTTAACCAGTGCTGTTTGTAATAGATTGAATGAAACAGGTCTACAAAAGAATCAATAAATGTAAAGGCTGGAAAGAATTAGAGAGGCTTGCAGACTTGTACCTATTGTCCAGGGGAATTAGATGTCAGTTTGAGTATTATAACTCTGACAAAGGTTTCCGAACTTTAATTTACTAGAACATATAATGGGCAAAGAAGAGTCTGGGAAACACAGTCAGCCTGAATACATTATTTAACAAACACTTTAATGAACGTTACACACTTTTTTTGTATAGGGCTGACATAGTCTCCCCATTCATTTTTTGGGAACCTTGGTTATCAATGAAACACACTTCTCTCAGACCAGGCTTCTCCTGGGGTCCTCAAATTCCAAACCCATGAGGGTGTACTGCGTGTGCAATAGCGCACTCGTGGGAACGTACGATGCTTACCTTCACGTCATCATGGAAGGAGGGCTGGAACCCTATTGCTAAAGTGCAGCAACCAAACAAAACCAAGTCATGATACGAGGATTAGGTGAGTAATTCCTTGTTCAGAACACATGCCTGAATGCGACAAGATTTGACAGGAATTCTCGGTCTTTATTATTCTAGGGACGGAGAAAAGTCGAGGAAAGCTTTGTGGCTGGCACACAGAGGAAAGATCCAGTGCCTTTTTATTTATTTACTCTTTTTTTTTTAACCTAAATCCACAGACTTAACTGTGCTTAGCTCACAAAGCAGTCGCTCAGCCCTTATACACACACCAGATGCAATTTAGATAGGTTCCATCCCCCACACTTATCTGGGGAAAGGAGAAAACATTCCATTAATCAAAAACGAATGCATAAACTCCCTTGGGAATAAATGGAAGCCACGTAGCAAAGTGAGAATTAGTGTTTTCTGCAAGACCTGCAAGAACGACATGTCAGAAAAGTAGCCGAAGTAGCCAAGGAGTCACCGGCATGTTGCAGGCCAAAAACTGAAGTCTCTGCGGATTTTCACCCTATGTCAGTTAGTAAAGAGACGCACAAATCTTACCGAAGTGAACAGCCCTATCTGCTGTTGCACAGTGCTCTGACTTGACTTCCGGCAAACATCAACAAACCGACTGAGAAACAAATATTTAAAGAAGCGCAAGAAAGCCATATCTCTGAAGGGGGCAGGAGGAGACGCAAAGATAGCCCTTCTCTTCCAAGACTTTACAATCTCAGAGAGTGTCTTTCAGGTACTCTAAAATGGAGTGGAAAATGTTTTCTATGTAAAGAGCCAGAGAGTTAATTAGACTTCGGGGGTCACAAAGGGCTGTCACAACTATTCGACACTGCCACTGTCACACAAAAGGAGCCACAGACAAGATGCAAACACACACAGGTGGCTATGTTCCAATAAAACAATTTGTGAACCCTGAAATGAGAATTTCACACAAGTTTCCTGTGTCACAAAGTAGGAGTATTCTTTAAAAAAATATTTTTTTTAATGTTTATTTATGTTTGAGAGAGAGAGAGAGAGACAGCATGAGCAGAGGAGGGGCAGAGACAGAGAGGGAGACACAGAACCTGAAACAGGCTCCAGGCTCTGAGCTATCGGCACAGACCCCGACACGGAGCTCGAACTCGGGAATGATGAGATCATGACCTGAGCCAAGGTCAGATGCTTAACCAACTGAGCCACATGGGTGCCCCAAAATAGGATTACTCTTATAATTTCTTTTCATCTGTTTGAAACCATCAACCCGTTTTTGACCTATGGGCCACAGGTTGCTGGATTTTTCTCTAAAGTAACTGTTTAAGACCATAATCATCTGTTGGCTCCTACAATCATAAAACTCAAAGAGTAGGCCAAGAGGAATGCAAATGTAGATTTAAAATGGTCTAACCGAAAATGCAGTTATAATCTATTGGAAGACAACATGTTTATTCTGGAAGTAACACTGAAAAGGAATCCCAATACCAAAAGGGTTCTGAATCTCTAACGCGGAGCTGAATTCCTGGCATGTGGTGGGAGTATTTGGGCTAAAATTCAGCACAGGAGGCTGGAAATCCAATTGATTTCAACTGAAAGAGTGAAGCATTTATTGGTAATGACCATGTAAAGGTGAACTAGCAGGGATTGTTCCCGTTGGCTAAGTTTTTGACCATCCTAAAAGGATAACCAAATATTTGCTTCAATAACGCTAGACGAAACTGCACTAGGTTTAGCCACTGGGATATAACGTGTGTTGGGAAGGGATAATGTCCAGTAGGACGATCTGTCGGGACATTTTAAGGGAGGCAGCTGTTGAGAGTGTCTGGTAATCACGGGCAGGCACTTGAATGGAAATGACGATAAGGGACAGTCTAAGCAGAAGGAGCATGAGAAAAAACAAAGAAATGGGGGGCACTTAGTTGTCAGGGGTCAAGGAAAACTCAGAACATCTCAAGGGATGAGTTGGTAGGAGGCAAGAAATAAGGATAGATTTGTGTTAAAGAGAGCTTTGAATGCTACCCTGAAAAATTTAGACTCAATTTTTATGCAAATGAATGCCAAGAATTTCCAGCTCTTCTTATACAAATGAAATTTCAAGAGAGCTGGAATATTCTTTATAACCCAAGTTCGATAATACTCTAAAATGAAAACTTTCATAAAGTAATTTAACACCGTACATTTATTTCTAAAATCCTTCTGCTACTGCTTTGAATACAAATCAAGTTGGATTTTGTAACACAGGGTTAAAATAGTTGAGGAGAGTATCTGTGGACCTTTGAATAGGGCCCAGCACAGAGCAGGTGCTCAATGAATAGGTAAATAATTTTATATTATCCTTCAGATCTATGCCAGAATCAGGCAGATGAAATAAAGTAGAATTCTGAAGTTTAAGAGATACTAAAAGATCTGTTTTCTTCAATATAATATAAAAATTTTGGAACCTCAAATACATCCCCATTTTTTTTTTTTTATTTTTAGTTTTGAGAGAGAGAGATACAGACAGCATGAACAGGGGAGGGTCAGAGAGAGAGGGAGACACAGAATCCGAAGACAGGCTCCAGGTTCTGAGCTGTCAGCACAGAGCCCGAGCGGGGCTCGAACCCACGAACCGCAAGATCATGACCTGAGCCAAAGTGGACGCTTCACCGACTGAGCCACCCAAGCGCCCCCAGACGTTCCCATTTTTAACATATTTCTTTAGATTGGCAGAGTGCGAATTATCCCAGAGTTATTTCGTTGATGGTAAATCACCCTTAATTTTTTCAGTGACAAATTTTATTTACTAAAACATGGCAGATGGAAAAAAACCAAAAGAGCTTAGAAATAGTCCTGACTTTTAAACTTGTCACTGTTAAAAATCCACTGGGCTGTTCATTGTCATCAGAGTATAGTTATCAATGGATTACTGGCTTAGCCACCCTGTGAACCTTGTTACCACACTGTTCTACAATAAACCATATGAAATGACATTTTTTTGAGAATGTCCAATTATAACTCCACTAAATGAGGGACCAAGTAATACACTTATGTCCCCATGTTACTATAAGCTCTCAGAGGTCAGGTATACATAGGAAGCAATGAATATTTTTTGTTTAAGAGTTTGTGGGCTGATTTTTGACACTGTTTTCTGCAGTTATCTGAGTTCCTGATATACTCAGAACCGTACTAGAAATACTTAGGAATGTCTGTCCTGTCGGGGCCAATTAATTTAGGAAGTATTTGTTAAGCCCATTCTAGAAGTAATATTTAGAGGGAATATAATGGAAGGACCCAAATGAGAAAATAATAAGTTTCTTTGCTTTTAAATTTGCAACAACGTTCAATTTTTCTTAATAAGTGTAAAAGCATACAATGATATATTTATAGAAAATAAGAAAATGTAACACAGAACTCGAAATATAATATTTGTTTATCTTCCCATCTCATTAGTCATTGTTAGTGATTTTTTTAAAAGGAAACCACAAAACGGTGTCTAAGAATAATTAAAGTCCTTCCAAAGAAAACATCTTCAGGGTTAAGGCCATATAGTGAACTTTCAAAGATAAAGATACCCGTCTCCCCACTCCTAAATCTGACTCTAACAGGGTGAGAGGTTTCTGGACGGCGAGAACTTGAGCGCCATTCTGTTCTCAGCAAGATCCTCCTAGCGTGCCAGCCAGCGTGTAGACTGTGTGAGCGCATTCACACAGGCTGGCGTGTGCGCACACGCAACACACCCACACAGACACGCGTTCGTGCGCACCTGCTGAATCACAGGCATGAGTAATGATGCCCCTTCATAAAGTGCACTTCACACCCGTTTGGAAGTGTTCTAGGCCACCGAACGCACTAGCCTCTGAGACGTGTGAGGACCACCTGTAACCAAGCGTGCCCAGACCACAGCTTGCAAAATCCTCAGGAATGAGTGGGGCGAGCCCGAGACTTTGAGGCACGCACCAAATGAGCCTTCCCATCTCAAGGTCACGGGCTGCACAGTCCTCCGATCTGGTTTCCTAGTGGACCTTCTCCCTCAACTTCTGACTTTCTTGTGCACATGCATCTAAAACACACCCACCTAAGTTGTGCTGTGATATTATGGGTGTAGCGTCCAGAGTGAAAATCCCTCGCTCATTATGGAGTGTCTGCATCATACAATTTTTTTGTTGTAGGAGAGAAAAACGTCAAGCGCTGATGTGGTGGTGAGATGCGAGCAATCATACCCGCTGAATCCAGAAACACCGCGCCAAACTAGAGTGCCAGAGTCTTCCAGGATAAAGAAAAGGAAGGCCACCAAGAATCACACCTCCAAGCCACCTGCTACACTCCAGCAGACCAACAGCACGGATATCTCACAATAAAGTCTGGTGTATTTCCAACACACATCGCAGCACTGTATCGACTCCAATATTTTGATGTTTTAATCTTAAAAAGTTCTCCATTGACTTCACTCTCTCAAAGTCTAACGGGTTCGTTTCCATATGCCTTATCATATAAACACTGAATAGAATTCTCTCCTTTTTAAAATATTTATTCATTTTGAGACAGTGAGAGAGAGAGAGAGCGCGCACAAACAGCAGAGGAGCAGAGAGAGGGGGAGAGAGAGAATCCAAAGCAGGCTCCTCAAGGTCAGGGGGGAGCTCCATGCGGGGCTCAAACTCATGGACTGTGAGATCAGGACCTGAGGCGAAACTAAGAGTCAGACACTGAACCATCTGACCCACACAGACTCCCCCAAAACTGGATACAGTAATTAAGAGAGGATTGTGTTTGGGGTGCTTGGATGGCTCAGTTGTTTAAGTGTCTGACTCTTACTTTCGGCTCAGGTCACTATCTCCTGGTTCATGAGTTTGAGCCCCACGTTGGGCTCCATGCTGACCCTGAGGAACCTGCTTTGGATTCTCTCTCAGCCTCTCTCTCTCTCTGCCCCTGCCCTGCTTGCGTGCTCACTCTCTCCCACTCTCTCAAAATAAATAAACTTCCAAAGAAAGTTTTAAGTATTATACCCAGTTTTTGAAAAATGCTGCATGATAAGCAATTAAGTTAAAGTTTCACATTAACATGATGTATGGACATGTGACGGGCAAAGTGGACATGAGCCAATCAGCAGATAGTCGTTGCCCATCTCAAGGGCTCAGCGGGACCGGAGGCTCTGCAGAAGGCTGCTAGCTTGCCCCAAGCAGCTCTGATTATTAGAGGACTCACTTACCATATTGTGCTTTCCTCTGCAATCACTCAGAGCTTTGACACCATGACCATTTGATAGTCAAGATATTCACTCGTTTTCTTGGGTGCAAACAGCACAGCAGCTCTCAAAGTCATCCTCAATGCAATTCACAACATCTACCCCTAGCCGTTCTTTACAATGCGTAATTGACACCCACCTAGAGCAGGTTACACAGCTCTGGGGGACCAGCATTAGATTTTACTAGGGCATTAAGTGTCCTGAGAGATACTGAGCCATTTCTGGGCTTTTAACTTAATACCGCAAGATGACCTGAATACTAATGGAAATCTGGAGGGATCCTGAGATTTGAAAAGAGGCATCAAATCCTCTCCTCTACAAAAATCGAAACTGAGGCCCAGTGAGTCTAACTGACATAGCGAAGAACACATGTGTCAGGACACATTCTGAGTTAGAATACAGTTCTGCTGACTCTCAAAAAGTACTTCACCTTGTTTATCTCAGTTTTAAAATATCTATAACAAATAATGTGAAGCAGAGTGAAAAAATATACTCACACACATATATTATGCATAATATATAACGTATATATAATACATGCTTACATTTGGTTGTATCTTATTTTACCTCTCCTAAGTTATGGAACCTTTCACAATTCAATTTTAAAACAAACTCTCAGAGTTAAATATTTAAGTATTGTATTACGGTACAGAAGAGGCTTGGAAACACAAGCTTAATTTTTGGTGCTGTTTCACACAGATTGTTGTTAACATGCCACAAACTGTAGACACTTAAAAATACTGTTTAATTTTCTTTAATCCATTTCGTTTTATGGATCTAAAATGGCCATCAGACAATAATACAGCAGTTTCCATAAGGAATAAATTGTTACTGCTTGACAAAAAACTCTTTTTATGCTAGAAGAGGGAAATATAAAAATGTCTTTTTCATATAATTATATTAAAAAATGTGTTGGTATGTTCCCTCATATTACAGCTGTTTGAACGTTTTTTTAAGCCGCTGACTTAAGAGCTTACCTCCTCTTTCTCATTTTTTCCTAATTAATTTCTGTTCAACCAAAGAATTCTTTCCTTTTATGGCTTCTGCTATCATAGCACTGCTTTCATAAAATGAGCAAGCCCATGTCTGAGCTCTACTCTTAAAAAAAAAAAAAAAAAAAAAAGGCGGGCATGGAAGGTAAAAAAAAAAAAAANCCTCCTCTTTCTCATTTTTTCCTAATTAATTTCTGTTCAACCAAAGAATTCTTTCCTTTTATGGCTTCTGCTATCATAGCACTGCTTTCATAAAAAGAGCAAGCCCATGTCTGAGATCTACTCTAAAAAAAAAAAAAAAAAAAAAAAGGCGGGCATGGAAGGTAAAAAAAAAAAAAAGAAAAGTTTCTAAGGAGGGTCCTTTCCCACATAGGTGTGTGCTCTCCTTTTGAGAAGAGGTGACAAATAATTATGGTCTTCTAGAAAAATGTAAGTCATCTGCTATTCAAGAGGGACAGTGTTCATAAACAGAGAAACGTAACCCTTTAAAAACCTTTAATGTTTATTTATTTTGTAGAGAGAGAGAGACAGAGTGTGAGCAGAGGGGGGGCAGAGAGAGAAGGAGACACAGAATCCAAAGCAGGTTCCAGGTTCTGAGCTGTCAGCACAGAGCCCGACGTGAGGCTTGAACTCACAGAGTGTGAGATCATGACCTGAGGCAAAGTCGGATGCTCAACCAACTGAGCCATCCAGGCACCCAAAACACAACCATTTTTAGATATTAACAGCTTCACAGACTTGCTCGTGCAGGGAAGCATCTGTTACTAATAAATTTACTATATGAGTTATGATAATAGCCTTGCTTTTGTTTGTAACTATTCACTAACGTGTTTCCAAAAAAGTCTAGAATGAATTCAGAATGTTGTTTCCTTCAAAAGATTTCTGTTCTTGTATTTTCTCACATTTATTTTCGATTTTAGATTATACTTTAAATATCCAGAATTAATGAGGTTCCCTTATGTACTTTGCAAAGTTTACAGACCATTACTTTTAATCTTTTTTCTTTTTCTGCTTTGAAAATCTGCTTTTCTTTTTAAAGAATAAGGGAGGAAAGTCTGTTTAATTAAATAATATAGTCAAACAACTGCTCTTTTTACATTGCAATTGCTTCTCTATTTCAAAAAAAGGCAAGGCATAAACCTCCACTAATTAATTTTATTAAAGATCTGAAGACGCGACACTGTCTGCCAACACCTCCTACCTCCACCCTCACACCAACTGCCTGCATATTAGAAAATCTGGAGAAATTAGATGCGTAACACAAATTATTCAACAGGGTAGAATTCTATATAAATATATGTAATATTTATGAGATACACTAGTGTATTTCCTACCCAAGCTATTTGAGCTCATATAAACAGAATTAAAAAAACAAAAAAAACAAAAAAACACCATCTCACTGGCAGGAATTGGCCCTCAATTAAGACAGATGCAGTGATCAGTATTGATGAAGAAGTTGATCAAGTATTGATCAATTCTTTGTATTGATCAAAAAAGCCAAAACTGGCTGCTTTGAGATCCATTTGCTCTGTGCATGTAAATGTGGGTTAGCTTGATTTACATAAGTAATATGTAATAAAAGTAGCAAGTTCCAGTGAAGCAATTTGTTATTAAAAATAAGCAAATAGGGGTGCCTGGGTAGCTCAGTTGGTTAAGCATCTGACTTCGGCTCAGGTCATGATCTCATGGTTCATGGGTTTGAGCCCCGCATCGGGCTCTGTGCTGACAGCTCAGAGCCTGGAGCCTGTTTTTGATTCTATCTCCCTCTCTCTCTGACCCTCCCCTGCTCTCTCTCGCTCTGGCTCTCTCTCTCTCTCTCTCTCAGAAATAAATAAAAAAAAATTTTTTTTAATGTTTTATTTATTTCTAGGAGAGAGAGAGAGAGAGACAGCGTGAACAGGGGAGGGTCAGAGAGAGAGGGAGTCACAGACTGAAACAGGCTCCAGGCTCAGAGCTGGCAGTCAGCACAGAGCCCGACGCGGGGCTCGAACCCACGAACCGTGAGATCATGACCTAAGCGAAAGTCGGACGCTTAACCGACTAAGCCACCCAGGCGCCCCAGAAATAAATAAAAAATTTTTTAAAGTATTAAAAAATTTACAAAAATAAAAATAAGCAAATAATCTATTAGCAAAAATATATGCCTATTTTCCTTCAGCATAAATCAATGATACTAGTCAACAAATATTAGAAATTATTGTTTGAAATAGGCAAATTTTGTAGAAGGAATAATGTAAACAATGTACATGGTTTAAAAAGATAATATAGAAATTTTATCAAAATACTCTTTCTTGCACTCTCAAGCCTACCAACTGTCTCTACCTTTTAACAGATACTGACAAAAAGTTAATGCTGCATCTCCTATAGCCTGTCCATGCAGGCGCGCGCGCGCGCACACACACACACACACAGGCACACACACACACACACAGACACACACACACACACACACACACACACGGGAAACTAATCATCATAATACTTGAGGTCAAAAACACCGTTCAACAAAGAAAGTTCTTCTTTTTCTTTGAATTAATTGCATCATTTTCCCATCTCAGCTTTCATATATAAAGGAAGCTTAACTATGTGCTTACAATTATAGTTCGGGCTAGACTCCATTACTTTAATTATCTTACAATGAACAGACAAATCTAATGTACGGTAAATGTAGCTCTCTTAATAGAAGAGCGGAGTTTAAAGGCATTTTCATTTTCAAAATAAGCTGGACCTACTAGAGTCAGGTTTTGTGTTTTCTATATACAACTGGTATTTCATTTTGAATTACTTGAGCACATTGCAAAGTATATGCACTGTAGCCAGAGGTCAAGTTTCACTCAGTGAATCGATTCAATATGAGAAGCAGAAATTTCCACAGAGGGAAGGAAATTGCCTTAAAGTCAGTTGGCATCATTTTGTTTCAGCTTCTTGCTCTGAGTGGTGGGACCGAATGCATACAAGGCTCTGCCCTCCTCCTGCTATTTTGAAGAGCACAGGCTTGAAGGGCTGTTACAAAGAGTCATGATGGAATTCTAACTGACGAGCTCTCCGTCTGGTGAGACTAGCAGAAAAGACTAACAAGATAGCCATGGCTAAAAGGCCTTTGTTGTCTAGGTAAGAATGAAAGCTGTTTTTTTATTTCCCTTTTTGATTTCTTCCCTGAAATGCTGACCTCGGATTCAGAAAAGCCAAAGATTCCATGTGACTCCCACTGCTTTTGATCAGGTTCCCAATATAGTTTAAATAACAGATCAATGTGAAAAAAATCTGTAAAACAGTTTCTGTTCAAACAGCGGTAAGTGTGTGAAAAAGACTCTCTGCTTAGGCAATGGTACCATCAACTTAAAACTTCGTTCAGCTTCTGATTAGAAGCCAAAGATGGCAGCAAAGTTAATGGAAGTGAGAAAATAGGTTCTATAGATAGATATGAAAAAGAGTAAATTAAAGGATACTAAAACTGATGGAAGATACCCCAAGCCATATCTGTGATTCTTTTGACACCTTCCACCCTTCCAAAAATCTGAATGAAACAGGACTATAAAATACACTTAATTTTAGATCAAGAAAGGAGACTCATATTTCCATTCGCCAAGACCATATCCTTTCTCTGTGAGGATGAGCCAGAAGTTCAATCTACACTTCCTCCAAAATAAGACAAAGAATACTGGGTAGAGTCATGACCAATAATAGAAATAGACCGGCTCTGTTTATTTTGAAAAGGTTTGTTTAAAGCCTTTTAACTAAACACACTTTAATTTTTCAGACACTAAAAATCTGCATTAAAGCCATAAGAGATCTACTCCTTTTCTAAAATAAGTTCAACCATACATCCCTTTATTACTATAAGGCCATTTTCAGCACCATCAGATATTTTTTTAAATGTATATGTCTTTGATACAACAGTCAGTTTTAGAAATTTCTGGTGCTTTGGTTGGATCTTCTCTTGCTTCTATATCCAATTGTAAACTCTTTAAGGAAAGAAACATCCATGTGCCTCCCCAGAGACACAGTACAGTGATTTGCATACTCAATAAAAGGATTTGATTAACTTCTATCCCAGAAATTTCAGTCTTAGAAACCTGGGATCTACTGGGAATGCACTTGTAATAACCTTCTGGTACAGGCTGCTTAAAAACCTTTGTTGTACAAAAATATTCTGCTTGTCTAACCTAAAGCACTCTTGTAATTTCAAACTATCTCTTACAATATTGAACTTTGTGAAGTTGAGGAATCAAACTGCTGGTCAGCATTTTACAAAATTTATAAAACATTTATTTTGGAATAATAAAATAGAACTACCACTCTCTGTATCAAGATGAAAAATTATAACTATTGGGGGGGTTATATGAAAATAGCAAACTACATTTTTAATTTTAATATAGAATATATTTCCAACTTTAATAAACTCAAATGTTGGAGGATACTTATGGACTTATTATTTATTCTCCATAAAAGATCAAGTATACAAGACTGCTTGAATAAAAAAATAGAAACAAATATTAAAATGCATGTTGTAGTATGAGATTATGATCTAGATAAGGTTTGTGGCTTTTTCAGGGAAAAAAAAAACCTTCTACAAGGTCAGGACAGTTCTGTAAATATGCACATGGTTCAGGACACGGTACAAATCAAAATGCTGATAAAAAATGGACATATGTTATCTGGTCTCTCAGTATGTTAAACTTCAGCTGAAATAACTAGAAAGGAAGGAAAGGAAATTATCCTTCCCCAATCCATTTCTTATCATTCTTGGAGACTTCCCCTGAGTTCATGGGAGTAGAAATTATTTCTACCAAAGTAGTCCTTCATTCTATAACTGCGTATTAATGAATTATAATCAAGGTCCTTTCCTCAAGCAAGAAATACAGACAAGGACCTCTATCTCCATCCTTTTTTGAGCACAAAAGCACTGAGCTCTTTTCATAACAAACTGGCTGAAAACAACACAACATCGTCTCGGTGGATTCTGTGGTGATGAAGGTAGCTCTTGATTATTTCTCAGGAAATTCTGGTTTCCTCTAAAATGCAGTTATAATCTTCAAAAACCTATTTCACCCTAATTTTCTGCAACTCCATACTATTTCAGATGTTAATATAAGTTAGCTGTACAAGTTCCATCTTGTAGTTTCATCGAATTGATGCACAGTCTCCCTTGTTCGAATAAAGATTCAGTCCTATAAACAGATTTTATTCATCTTGTCTTATTTTTCTATACATTACAAAAATGAGCCAACCATTTATTTTTTTTTAATGTTTATTTCCAGGAGAGAGAGAGAGAGACAGCGTGAACAGGGGAGGGTCAGAGAGAGAGGGAGTCACAGACTGAAACAGGCTCCAGGCTCTGAGCTGGCAGTCAGCAGAGAGCCTGCCGCGAGATCATGACCTAAGCGAAAGTCGGACACTTAACCGACTAAACCACCCAGGCGCCCCAGAAACAGCCTAATTTAAAAAGTGATTCCTAACTAGAAGTTTTATCCAAAAAAAAAACCTATCATGAAATTTGTAATTTGAAGATTTCTGAAAGTGCTAAGATATATACCCCCAAGAATGAAGGGAGAATGAATTATAGAAAGGAAGTCAGAGCNAACCGACTAAGCCACCCAGGCACCCCATCCAAACATTTATTTTAAATTCCACAGTTCTTTGGCACTTCCTATAGCAATTTCTTCCTTCCTTCCTTCCTTCCTTCCTTCCTCCCTCCCTCCCTTCCGTCCTTCCTTTTTCTGTCTGTCTGTCTGTCTGTCTCCTTAAGAGAAAACATTTTGGAGAAAACAGTAAGTCACACATCACGAGGTAAATTGCTTCTAGTTGGGTTTAAGTTAAACATGTGTTTAGAAATGTGATCGCAACACTGAATTTTTTACTTTAAGCTAGCCATTTAACCCCTCAAACACGTTAACCATGATATGTGCACAGGTGAAAAGTATCGAAAGAAACTGTTTAGACAGATTGTAATTAGTAAAATTGCAGATTTGAGAAGCTGTCTCTGCAATGACTCCTAGTTTGCTTGGGGCCAAGTAAGAGAGGCTGCCACAAAGTTCCAGTGATGTTAACTAAGTGTGCTAACCCTCCAGACGCATGCCACCAAACTGCAAGCTTGTCCATCAAGACATTATGAAATTTACTACTATAGCGGAGCGAGTCACCACGTAATATGACTTTAAGTTATTCCATTCTGGATCACAGTTCTTCGATAACCTTTTGAGTCCAATCTTTTGTGTCTCCTCACTAAAATAATTCAATTCAAAAGAAACACATATGCAAGGGTGAAAAGGGGCTGTCTTAGATCCTCCCTAGCTGATCATAACAGATTAGTGATAGGCTGGGTGTACATTACAGTGCCTGCTTGTTTGCAACATTTGGTTACTTTGGAAAAGTCAGATTGAAGATAACTAACCATATGCCTCGCAGGTTTAATTACACATACAATCTCACTTCGTCTTTCCAACAATCCCAGCAGGTAGGCATTTCAGAGGTGGGACTGAGGCTCACAGATGTTACCTTCCTAAGAACGCACAACAGGTAAATAATGCAATTGGGCTTAGAACCAGGGACTGTAAGTTCAGAATCATGCTTCTGAATATCCCTGCTCTCGTAGGTAAGGTCATATTGTTTGCCAGTTAGAAGAACCACATCACCAACAGATATATATTATCTGGAAAAATAATCCTGCCAATCTAGGAATGCATTGTGCCTGTACAAAGGACTGCCCAGAACACAATTTTCTTTTAGGGCAACCTTCTATTTAGTGACGTCCCTTCTTCCCTTTGGTACCCTTCTTTTCCCTGTTGGAACTTCTACACACACACCAAGAAATCCGTGCCTTCATGTTATCTGTTCTTTATCACCCTGAACTTATTCTCTCCTTCACACAGGACAAAATTTGATATTTGAAAGTTCAGAGCTTGGAAATAAGTGACCAGAAGATATTAGATATAAGTGACCAGGAGATATTAACATTTTAATAAGGAGTAGTTCACTCACACAAAATAGGAATGAAATTCTATTGGGATAATTTAGGCATCCCAGAATAATAGAAGTGATTCTTAAAGGAAGGAGGTGCCCTTCAAATGATACCAGATCCAAAGGAAACTGCCCTTTGTTAGAATCAACTCTAACATTTTCGGATCGTTTCTCTGAACTAGGAGGGTACAAATACCCGGATGTACAGGGCACTATTTTCCACCAGCACTAATTGCTCAGAAGGGGAACCTAAATGTTATAAATGTGTGGCTCTCCTTACACCAGTCAGATAACTGTTTACATCTCAGCACACAGACAGGAGACCACTGATTTACATTCTAAAGCCAAAGGACAAACTACCTGCCTAGGTAAAGCCATGAAAAAAAAATTTTTTTTAACCAAATTAAAACAAATACGCCAGCCAGTAAAACCATCAGACAAAATCATTATGGGACATTTAAAACTGATTTGTTTTTAATGACATTTTTGGTGATGGATTATGCATTATACTATATTTTTTACACTTGTCAAATGTGATAGGAAAATTAAGCAATGTTAAACATAAATAATCTGACTGATACACATATTGTAAACAGTCGCTTTAAATTTATAAAGCTGACCTACACATAAATGAAGGAATCCATTTAACTGAACTGACTGACTCTGCTGAAAATCAGGCTGTTGTGTTTTTTTTTTTTTTAAGAAAACACCCACCACAGGGTCAAACTATTGGAATTCTATATTATATTATGGAATTTCCTTCCAGAATATTACATTCTGCTACTTTACTTTTTTCTTAACAGGTTTGATTAACTTTATAAAAAGGTGGTCAAATACTGACCACATTAGAGGTTTGGTTTTGATCTCCTCACTAATACTGGTTTTGTTACGAAGCTGAGCTCTGTGGCTCCCGCAGAGAAAAAAAGAGGAAAACAATTAAAGACTCCCACAGGAGGTCCCATCTTTCAGCAGAAGATTTGGGGAACATTCTCATTCATATCCAGTCACAGCCAAATGCCTTTTAAGGGTGTTAGTTTAGTGAACCATAGCAGGGGTTTGGTTTTGTACGATTTCTTATTGTTAGGTTCAAGGTTCAAGGGGAATAGTAAAGGAAGAAATGAAATAGTCCTGATTAGTTTGTGTATACAGGATACTTGATTGCAATTCCTGAGAAAGTTGGTTTATTCTTTCAAAACCTTCATTGCCTTGTGGCTTTATTTGGTTGCTGGGTTTTGATTTGTTTCAATGTCACAAAGCTGGCTCATTCGTATACCCGTGCAGATAAAAAAAATAAATGAGGTGATCTCTAATAAAGTTTTTCTAAAAATTCACCAAGAAGTTTTCTGAGGCCAGATGATAGTAAGTAAAGCAAGAGAATAAAATAACATAAAAGAAGTGATGTGTTGCGTGAAGAAGAACGATGGGATCTCATTAAAATGAGAGAAAGCTCAGTTAAGTGTTACTTAAACAAATATAGTTTCTAATAAAATTACTTCTGGAAAAAAAATGACTGTTATCAAGAAGCCCAATAACAAATAATTTGTACGTTACATGCTTGCGGAATAACACTGAAATAAAAAGGCCTAGACATTTATTCACATTCATTCACATACAACGACGTTAGGAAACTTATTCAATTTAAGTAAGTATTAAAAAATGCTCTCTCTACCATGTAGCATCTGGAGATGCTATAAAGGAAGACGAGAAGACTTAATCTCTGCATAAATGTACACGAAAAGATGTCAAAGTAGGATTTCAAAAAGATAACTAAAGTATAACAGCAGATAAACATCACATTAACTCGACGCTCGGGGGGAAAACACAGAGACCTGCAATGCCGACCATGGGTGAGATTATCATTCTCCATAAACACGTAACTAAATCTCAACATTTTCAAGTTCAAGTCAGTTGGTAGAAGCCAAAGAAAAACAAGCATTTAAATGTTACAAATGAAAACATACTTTTCAAAACCCCATTTTCCTAATTCACAGTTCACATTATTTTAAGACGAAAATCCTTCAGGATTTTTTTTTTTTTTTTGGACCCTGAAAGCAAGTTTAATTCCATTTTCTAGCGTGCGTGTGAATGCAACTATTAAGGATCTCCAGTAATACAAATACTTAAGTAAATACTTAAAACAAGCTGTAATTTAGTGAAGTGGATTCCTGCCCATAATACAAAGCTGATACTATGTAACCTTCTGGGGGAGGAACACAAAAGCAGATCTGAATGTGAGGTCTGAAATAATGAAAAAGGTTAAGGTTTCTGGACTAAGCCACTAACAGACTCAACACTCCTGTAAAAGCCTAAAATTAGAGAAGCATCTTATCCCATAATATTCAATTTGACTTACTGTGTTTTGAAAAGAAACAATATTTAGAAGACAGAGATTACATTTAAAAACTTCATTCCTCACACACACACACACACATACACACAAAGCCGCTTTCTGAACCTGAAAGTCGAATCAGAGGATTAAGTAAATGTATTCTGTGAGAAGGAAGTGATGATTTCAGAGCAGAGAGTCCTTTGAGGTTTGCGATACATTGGGTTGTTCTGTCGTATAAATCATCGTGATATATTTAATAGGCATGAAATATTTAATGACATTCAATTTTTAAAATTCCCGTCCTATTATATATTGTTATTTATGGTACTTATTCTGAAGTTGGGATACAACATGTGAATTAAGAAATGCTTCTTCCTTTTTTTTTTTTTTTTCCATTCCAGCTGTGGGACAGAGGGGTATTTTAAAATTAATTCAATGGAAAAACAAGACCATGCACTGCTGACCCACTCTGGTTTGGGTTCATCTTGGCCATACATTCCAAGTGCGTTTAAATGAACAGGCATTATGTAAATAGGCATCGCTAAAGAAAAGGCAGCTCTCATGTATTAATCCAAAGCCTGGCGTGCTTTTAGGGCAACTGGAGACAATCCCAGACACCTGGCTTTTGAAAGACCACCAAGAGAATTAGTAAAAGGGGTCCTTAAAAGCAGTCTGAAATGAAATCTAACTTAAATACGAGATTTAGCTACGTTTCTGCCCAGCATTTTTAAAGGTTTGTTTTAGTGCATTTAAAACCAATTTACCACAAAAACTCTCACCTTGAAGACACTAAATTGTTCTTCCATCAGCGGATACTAAAGAATTAAAATCATATAAAGGACTCAGCTGACAACAAATGATTTCACTTACTGCTATAAAACAGACGCTCTGGTACATTTCCTTTATTCCAGCTCTGACTTTTGCTTTTAACTCTCTGGAATTAAAAATTTACAGGTATGTCTAGATGAAGTATTATAAGCACATCACCTGTTTAAAAAGCTGACATATAGAAATTAACTAGGAAAAAAGATGAGAATGCCTAATTGGTCCCAGGATAAAATACGTAGCCATAACTGTTCAGAAAAAGTTGAAAGCTTCACAAATACTCTAGGAAAATAATTATGAAATAGGTTTTTTTTCTGAGAAACAATTAAGTAATGAGTTCAACGTATTAGTGTTTTTAAACCACTTAAGCAACATATTCCATAGCTAACAAAATTACCGTTATTACATTTAGAAGGGAAGCACGCATGTTAGGAGAAATTATAGTTCTACAAAAAAAGCAATCCTGAACATGTAAGACATGGGTTTTATGCAGAGTTAGTATGTCTATTTGTAGGCTCATATTTCTTTAATTCTATCAAACTTCTCCTTGGAGGATAGCTACCATCACATTGTTTGAATCACTACAAAAGCCACGGAGAAGACCAGCAGTGCTGGCAAAGGAGTGACTTTCCAATGGTCTCTATGGAGCAGGTTGTAAAATTTATAAGCAAAGTCCTATCCCTGGCCTACATAATTTTTGGGTGAGGCAGTAGAAATTGATGCCTTCTATCTAGAAGGATAAAAATGGGTAATTTAGTTATCTGAACATTCTCAGACACCACAAATCTTGGAGACATTTCAGGTTATTAAAGGCATGGAAGTTTAAGTTATAGATGCGTGATTCCATCATCTGCTTATTGAAAAGCTGATACATGTTAAAAATGGTACTCTGTTTCATAGGATGAAACGTAATTACAAAATATCATTCCTGGCTGTGGAGTACTGATAATCTATTAGGAAGACACATACATTTTGCAAACATAAAACACCTAACAAGTGTTTTAACAGACACTAACCCTCATCTGAACAAAAACTATCAAAATGTATAAAACACTGCACAAAGGCCTAGTCGTTATCCCACGGATTAAATCCTTTGACTTTTCTGGAGTCATTGAATGGTTGCCTCATCTGAACCTCAGAACTTTCCATAAGCAACATCGATTTAAGTAGTTTTGAGAGTAGAACAAAAGAAAACATATATGCCAAGTATTTTATAAACTTAAATAAAAGAAAAAAATCCTTTTTTATTTCAATCGTGATTTGAAACCACCTAACTTGAGCATGTTCAGGGTGCTTTCATGGCATAAAATTCTCCCCAGTACAATGACTCAGGAGCTTAGGTTGGTCAAGGCCATAGTGGCTAGAAACGGGGCCTGGAGACGTGATTCTCCGAGTGCCTCCAAGTGTAATCTCGAGTGGGAACTCGAGATTCATCTCGGCAGAAGAATTTGTTACATCTATTTTCACATTGAGAGAAGGAAAGTGTTCAGGACTCCATCTGGCTCAGTTCTGGACTATCCCCAATGCACATTAAAAACAAATAAACTTGGGGCAGCTGGGTGGCTCAGACAGGTAAGCGTCCAACACCTGATTTCAGCTCAGGTCATGATCTCACAGTCCTGATACAGAGCCTCTCCTTGCCCAGAGGGGAGCCTGTTTGGGTCTGTCTGTCTGTCTCTCTCTTCCCTCTCCTCCCCGCCCCCCCAAAAAATCATTGAGTCTTAGTGTCTTAATCTGATGATAGGATGTTAATACCTCATATGAGGCAAAGGGAAACAATGAGCCTTTATTAAGCACCACCGAACACCAGCACTGGCCAGGCTGGATGAACATGGGGAGAAAAGTGCTCTGCTCCCGGCTTGACCCCAGGGGGCTCTCATGAGTCTCATCTTACTCCCAGTTGATTCTCTTGGGTCTCCTTTTCTGGAAAGTTCCTTTAAAGTAATCATCTCTAAAATCCAAACATCTCTCCTGCCCACCTCCAAAGGCTTGAAGAAAAGAGCGTATCACATTTTAAAAATACCCATGTGAAAAGAGTTCTGCCAACTATAAAACATTATTTAAATGCCAGTGATCATTTTAACAAATAATCACAACAGTTTACTTTAAAACTGTGATTCGAGAGAAAAAAATTCACTTTCCAACCAAAGAATTTTCTATGTATTTCCTTCTAGAACATCCATAAAACACAGTTCACACTTATTAAGAACGAACTACATGCCAGGCATTGATAATACTATCTTCACACGTATAAAGTCTTTAAGCCTCACTACAAACTGTGAGGTAGGCACTATGATCTCCACTCACGGTACAGGACACTGAGCCACAGGAAGTAGGTAGTCACACAGGCAGTCAATGGTCAAAGTCTAATTCACACGTAGGGAGTTCTGGTTTGGACCTTACTCTTTACTACCAGGTGATACTGCCTCTTCCGTGTATCATCTACACGATCGTCCCTTCTCTTACCATTGACTCCATGGCTACTGGAAACCAGGCCCTACGCTCAATATCAGGTCTTTCATGTGTGATGATGCTGGTCTAATGGCATGTGGCCACATTGAACGAGATTCATCCTGTACATTTCCTAACACCTACCCATTAACTACCAAATCGAACTGGTTAACAGCATGGTTTGTTTTGACATGAGAAATCATTCACTGTGCACCACAAAAAAGGTTGACGAGATCACACAGCAATGCATGAACTGCTGGCCAGGGACGTGGTTCGGCCGTGGAGACAAAACCATATTCTCAGAGCCACTGAAGCACCCTCCTCAAGTTCCGTAAGCGCCCGTGTGCACCGACATGTGAACCACCTGTAAAGGCGAGCCGGCTTTACGTGGGAGATGACGAACTCCTTTTCAAATGGAGGGGCTCCCCCAACCTACCACACTGGCTCTCCCCACACTGCCCTCATGAAGATGGGCTTGGCGAAGCCTTCTCGAACCAATCACTGTCGATGGACACATCCTTCTAGCACCACAGGAGGGAAACTGACAAAGAAACAGCTTCCCTGTGCCGTTGGTGTCTCTTTGGCGGAGGAAAAAATAGGAGGGTCTCCACTGAAGTTATTTTCAGATGTTTTAAATAGGCCAAACTCCTATGGGCCTCTATTCTGGCGCTGCTTCTGGGCAAGCACTCTGAGGGATTTTGTCTTGATTTTAGAATGATGCAGGGCAATACTAAAAGAGCAGCATTAAAAAAAAACGAGTGTGAAATATTCCTGTAGGTTCACTAGCATATAGACTTTTTGTGATTTGCAAATATGTATGTATAAGGACATATGTATATGCATATGTGTGTGTTTATATACACATACATATATTTAAATCACGCAGACCAGAGACCTGAAGTCATAAAGGTAAGAAGGAAACATGCCTAAAACGTGAGGGTCGGTAACTCAAGATGGTTTCGGGGCTTGGCCAAAATTATCATAGTAGGTTGTGGGAAGCCACTTATGAACTTAATTTCTCCCATGGTGAAAAGGTAAAATATATATGCTCATGTTATCTGCTTGCAATGCATTTTCTGAAACACTGGCTTGTGCCAGCTTCGTCCCGGACACATTTACTCTTCACCTCCCTGCAAATCCAGAGAACAGACTGTAAGCTCATTAAAATGTTAGCTGTCTTGAAAGGGATTTTTTTTCTACTTAGAGATAGTGTGCACCAAATTAAGTATCCAACTGAAATAATGAAAATGTCAATACTTGTAATAAAACTTTTCTAAAGAAAAGAAATTAAAAACCGAAAATGGGTAGAATGAAAATGTTTTTCTTTTTTTTCCCCCTCCCTTTAGACATTCTTTCAATTAGAAAGGAGACCAAACTTAAATTATAGCTACCAATTAATTTTTCTGCTCTGGAAAGTGAAATAAGCATCTTTCATTAAATTGGATATTAAAGCTCATTGGTTATACAAGGAACCTTCAGATTAATGGACTAGAGTTCTTCAGTTTCAATTATTTTTTCTGCTTCCTAATTTCAGTTCCACTGCCCCCCTCTCCCTGGTGGGGCTCAATCTGACTCCTACCGCCCCTAAGTAGTTAACTGACTCTTTCCGCTATCATGCGTCACTCAGGTAATCTGAACTTGAAGAGGGCAACCTCTTTGTTAAGGGGTGTGTGTGTGTGAATTAGTAGCTCAGGAAGCTTTCTTAGATGAAATCAGAAGATGGAGGGAAAAAACACAAAAAGAATACCAGCCAGGGATGAAAGTAGGCAATTATCCAGAGTTTTGCTTTACAGCCATATACACTTATACGTGTTTCAAGAATCCCAAATGAATAAAGAGGGGAAAAAAGAAATTAGCTCTAATTCCATACTGCATGGAAATCAAATCTATAATGCTGATATATGTTTGCTTTTATTTTTCAAGAATCTATTCCTTTAGGAAGCAATTCTTGCTTTTGCAGATACTACCCTTAGCATCCAAGTTTAGTTAACAGATAAAGAGAAATTTCCTGAGACAACAGAATTTGGTCACAAGAGAACCTGGATAGACAAGACGATGGTCTTTGAGTAAATGAATCTTCATTTCTGATCTGAATCTATATTTCAAAAATATCAACTTGCAGGAAGTGTCCTTTTCAAACGACACTTGATAATTTACAAAAAAAGTAACCAAAACATGATAAGAAAACTAGCGATGCTTTTTTTATTTAGCACCACCAAAGAAGCCATCCAAAAGGCAGTACTTGTAAGATATAATGTTACAAATCTTAATCTGTACTCTCGATACGGCCAAGGAAAACTAAATATTTGTCCACACCCCATTTTTACAACTCTTGCAAATACTCCACCTGCTAACTGTCACCTTCCTTTCCCTGCTGGCTTCGTATAACAAGCTCTATATATGATGTCTCCATATTTTCCATACTCCATGTCACATTTCCCCCCACTGTGTCCTTGAGTCCATAGGCAGAAGATACCACTTTCATGCTAATCAAGTATGAAGGCTCTCATCCAAACTGCTTGCTTCAGAGGCTTTCAATATATTCTATCACTCTTCCAGTTGGGAAATTTTCTGGTCACGCAGGCCAATGTCTGTGCGTGTGGCCTTGACACTTTTCCAAACTCCTCAGACATGGTTTCCATTCCCTAGATTGGATCCTCAGCTTTTAATGGCTCCCTCATGGAAGGCTGGCCTCACACTTCAGCCCCTAGGCTGTCACTTTTATCTCTTTTCAGAGATATTTTCCCTCTCAGAGTTTCACTAGGACTTCCTACTAAATGAATTTCACCCAAACCTCTGACATATCTTCCCCAAGCTCTTGTCATGAATTTTCAAATATTCCTAGATTTTTACTCTGATGTCTCACTATCACCTGCAAAGGCCAGAGGGGAGGTCACTCTTGATCCTGGAGTTCGGAGCTGGAAGTGTCCAAAAGCCGTTTCTTATGTGCTGAATCCTTATGTGCATGGTGCATATGAATATTTTAGAAGCTGCCTATCATGCCCCACACTTATTTGATAGAAGCATGATAGTTAGAGAGTCAGATTAGGAATAGAAATAACTTGTTTTCGCCTTTCCTTTCCATTTTTTAGAACATTTACTTCCAGGACCTGGGAGGAAATCTCAGAATCTTCTCTGGATTCTTCTTTTTCATTCATATTCATATAGTCACATGTAGTCTAGTCAATTGTTCCTATATATTCATGTTGGTATTCAGGACAGAAGTTAAGTCTATTTATTTAATTTGAGAAAGAGTGCCAGAGGAGGCAGTGGAGGGGCAGGCAGAGAGGGAGAGAGAGAATCCACGCTGACAGTGTGGAGCCTGACACGGGGCTCGGACTCCTGAACCGCGAGATTATGATCGAGGCTAAAACCAACAGTCGGATGCCTAACAGGCTGAGTCACCCAGGTCCCCCCTTCAGGACAGAGTTATTAAATTTACTCTCCATCAGGCAAATGCACTTCATAATATAGCAGCAAGGATTCTCCACGTTCCAGCATGCAGTTCAGGAAAAATGTTCATCAAAACATGATAGTTATCACATGGGTCTGGATTCTGCGTCTACATATATTTTTTAATGTTTTTATTTATTTTTGAGAGAGAGAGAGAGAGAGAGAGAGCGAATGGGGGAGAAGCAGAATGAGAGAGGGAGACACAGAATCTGAAGCAGGCTCCAGGCTCTGAGCTGTTAGCACAGAACCTGACACAGGGCTTGAACCCACAAATTGTGAGATCATGACCTAAGCCAACATCAGATGCTTAATCAGCTGAGCCACCCAGGTGCCCCTGCTTCTATATTTTAATTCAAGATCTTTACCACCTTGTACATTTCTCTCATCGTTCCTAACATGGGTCTTTGAACATAGTAGTACTCAGTAACTTAATGAACTCAGGAATAATTTTAAATTTATCTAGTAACTTTATGATTTTAGTTTGCTCAGTTTTTTGGGGTCCCTTGATTACCAGTGCTCAAAGCAATCAATAAAAATATTTGGGACGTGGGGTTGGTCCCCAACATAAATTAGTAAACTGATCATTGGTTTATGAAACAATCTCTTGTACATTGGATTTCACAGTCAGGAAAATGGAAGCAGTCAATTCTCGAAGGCTGCCGACCAAACTAAAAATGGGTGGTAACTCTATTCAGAAATAGCCTAAAGCAACAATCCAACCTCATATTTTATTAATCTCTCTCATTTGACACCTAATTATATATTATTTTGTATTGCAAACTTTAACAGGCATGTCTTCTCACTTTGAAGATTGTTCTCTGATTGAGAGTTTCCCTCTTAGCCTCCTTTCCATCCCCCCTCAGTTCTGTACTGGGTAACCACTAGGTATCTGGTAAATACTTCTCGAATAAGTACTCAGTATTAATGCCAAATCAACACATGTTAATATAAATGCAACAGAAATAAACAGAAATCCATACTTTTGTTAAAAGCTGAAATGATGTTCTATGTAAAATGTGTATATCATGACAGATATTCACAAAGGTCTAAATAAATATTTATAATGGTATACTATGAAAGCCAATTTAGATGTCTCAGTTAATATTTTTAATTATGACAGTTCATGAATATTTTATTTCAAATCACTTCTTTCTCCTTGCCAAATGGAAATGATCATAAGACCTCTTTTGAAGTCAGAATAGACCCTTTGCTAATAAAATAGAATGACAAAGAAACAATTATCAAAGATATAGAAAATTTTACTGTTTTATATATATTTGTAGTAAACCTAAGTTCTGCTTATAAAAGTCAGGAGGCTCTAAAAATTTAAACTACTTAATAGCCATGTGATGCCAACTCACCCGCTTTTACTAACCCTGCGCTATTTACATACATACTGTTTATTTAATTTTTCAGTTTTATTTTAAAGTGAAACAATGACAAGAAACATGATCTCTGATGTGGAAAACGCCATGGCACTGAACTGTTGTGGATTACAAAGGATGTATGTGCACTGTAAATTATAAAGTAAAAGTAATAACTTTGCAGAAATTTAAAAAGCTGCTAAATATATTTTGAAAATAGAAATGAGTGGCACTTGGATCATACAAGAGAAAAGAAATAGGGTTCCCATTAGAGAAAAGAATTGAGAAGAAGGAGAAAAATGCCCAAAAGAAATATCAGCAGTCTCAAATTTAGTCTAGGACTCTGAAAGACTATTTAAATAGAATAGTATCTCTGTAACACAGAGAAAAGGCATTTTAAAATTTATTGCTTACTAATTTAAACAATTTGTGTGGGCTTATTTATATAGAGTATTCTTGTATAACTGTATTGTTGGCTGAAAATCACTTTGCATCCTGTGGCAAGTGTGCAATGCTTACATGTAAAATTTTCTAGACATTTGTCAGAACTCTATGAACTAAAGGTCATTTTCTAGGTTTTAAAATAAATTTCCTTCATTTATAATGGGTTTGTTGGGACTAATGATCATTGTACTGTAGTTTTCACATGAATAATATTGAATTTTGTCCTGCAAATTACAGATAGTACATTTTAAAAAGAAACATCAAAAGATGAATAAGAAAAAACCCCACTTTAAAATATTTTATGCACTAGCTCAACATGATGCATGTACATCATCACTGAAATTTTACTGTGCCACTTAACATTTTCCACAATTTGTCTAATGAAATTAGCTAATGTGATTTTATTATTGCGATTTCTGTTATAAATCTTACAGATTTTTTTTTAACTTGGAAGAAGATCAAAATACTTGCAGATTTCAGATTGCTATTAGACGTAATAATTATACACTAATTACCACTAAACCAAAACCTGACTTACAACTAATTAAATTTTATTACATCAACATCGAGCATAGAATTCCAATTTAACACAGGGTTCAACTATAAACACGAGAGCCTATCAGCGTGCCTATATATTTCAAGTAAAATGTCCAGGTCACATTTGTAAAGTTTGAACTTGGCAGGTTTGTAGACTATTTTGTCAGTTACACAAATCTACTTATTTGCCGACTTCTAAGGAAAAGCAAAAGGTGCTACCTGTAAAGGGAACACACTGGATTATGCCAAAAATTCTCAAAACAGCTACCTGCATACTATCCAAAGACTATTACATTATGGAACAAATGTGGACGACAAAGGAGGAATCATTTATTTTCAGCGCAGACACCATTTTAGTTGTGACATCATTTATTCTGAGATGACTGACATACAACACTGCTGAGTGTTGGATTCTTGTGTGTAAAACAGAACTAAAAACACGCATGTTATCTTCGAGGAATGCGAGAAGCATGAAATGCAGAATCTTTAGTTGAGATGAAAGTACCCATTTGTTTACTGTAAAAGGAGCCAATGCAGAGTCAACTGTATCATCTTGCAATAGTGGCTACAGATCTCCATTTATTTGTCATGAAACTACATTTAAATGTGTCATTTGCAACCATTGGAAAGTAGAAGAGATTCACTTTATAAACTTTAATTTTATAAAAAATGTTTACTTTCTACCAGATGGTAAGATTAAATTACATAAACACTGTCAGCAAGTTGAATCCTCAGATGTATTCATTCCCACCACAGAAGCTTGAAAACCTGTCTATAATTTTGTTACTGATGTTTAGAAACAGCTGTAGCTGACATAGCTACACATTATATATGTCAGCTTTAAAGGATTAAATATTCTTAACCCCCAATGGAGAGGTCTTTTGCTGTGAGCAAACACTAGTGTGAAATTACACCAGAAGTTGTATATCTCACACCAGATACGTGATAAATAAAATGGTCAGGAATCTTAAGTTTTTCATCATGACTGGAAATTTTGTTTGGGGCAAAAGGAAGATTTTCAATGCACAGTTAAGATAAATTCTCCTGTAAAGAGTCCCTCACATATATCTCCATTAATATTTTAGATGGTAGTAAATTATATATTTTTCTCTTCAGAAGAACTCAATCTGTCTCAAGAGGCTTTTTTTTTCCAAGTGCAGATTTTTGCTTGACTTTTTGGGAGAATCCTGGTGTCTCTTCCATTAGAGTTTAAAGCGGTCTTTACAAGAAGTGATCAAAAATGAGGGTAGACTCAGCAGGGTTTTTGAAATGCTACACCATCAATTTGGTGCTCAGTGAATCTACCTAAGAGAACAGAATCCACTCACCTGCCTTGCTGGACTGCAGCTTCAAAATCACTGATTTATGAGTTCATCTAAGGTTCAAGAAGTGTTGATTAATGGTAGTTAAATGTACAGATCTTTGGAGATGGTATTCATCAATACAAAAGTATACACACACACATACACACCACTCCCCCATTTAATTCTCATTTTTAAACTTTAGTCACTATGGACTTTATGAATAATTTTAAGCCCATAAATGCGTTTATAAATAAATGTTCTGAAAGAACTGGGCACATGCAATAAATAACCACATAGCGTGTTCTTTTTTCAGAACATGTACTAAAGAAAAGTGGCCCACATAAATGAAATGATCAAATAGGCTGACTGATTAGCGGTAATAAAAGAGGGATCCGCATAGAGAAGAAGATTGAACACAAATTACCAAAATTAGAGTATGTGGTCACACATGCAATCCACATTGCATTTAAAGTTACATTTTGATCTTTTACATACACTATAATGGCTTTATGAAGACGCTACTTTTCTTTTCGTGATTAGTTACAATATACCAGCAAGAGACACATTCACAGATGCTGAAAGAGAACTGGAAGTTGAGGGAGTTTGTTACACCCGTGGCTTCTGAATCCAGTCTAATTTGTATGTCCACCTGTTCTCTCCGCGAGGTGTAACAGCAACGGTGGAAATTCAAGCTTCTCCCTTGTTATACGTACCAGTCTAATAATATGCAAACTTAACGCAGTGACTGAGAGCCTATCTCATAAAATACGTATACCTGCACAAGGGAAGCGACAAGTCATTTCTTTCAAAGAAACAGGTGGGGCGCCTGGGTGGCTCAGTCAGCTGCGCGTCCGACCTCAGCTCAGGTCATGATCTTGTGGCTTGTGGGTTCGAGCCCTGCCATCGGGCTCTGTGCTGACAGCTCAGATTCTGTCTCTGTCTCTCTCTCTCTCTCTGCCCCTACCCTGTTCACGCTCTGTCTCTTCCTCTCTCTCTCACTCTCAAATGCAAATAAACATTAAAAAATTAAAGAAAAAAAAAAGAAACAGGTAAGCCCAAGGAATCTTTTCTCCTCAGTGTGTCACTCCCAGGCTTTAGCAAAATCTACCACTGATGCACTTCCTGAATCTAACTATACACTCAGATTGTGAATGACGATAATCAGTATATTAAGACAAGACATTTAACAGAAAAAGGAACTTAAGCTACAATTTAATACACAAGCATATTTATTTCAACTTTGTTATTCGTTCAACTTTATAATTATGTGAAATTTATACTTTCAGGCATAATTGGATGAAACAAACTTTTCGTGGTTTTTGTAAAGGAAAAAAGGCATCCTTTCTGATAAATGTCTTCATTTTATACTACCAGATGTCTTGCTGTATCCTCTCCTGCTTTCTCATTTTATTTTTATAAGTGTGAGAACAGTGAAAATGCCAGCCATTGTAGTCAGTCAGCTTGAGCCCCAGCAAAGATTGCAGAGGGAGATGTTATCTTAGTGGTTTTACATAAATACTGAACTTGAAGTATGCTTGGCTTCTTGGGACTCACAGTTAACCACAGAACACACTGCAATCTACATTTGACTAGCTCCATCTCATAGGCAGCTCACTTTAATAACCTCATTTTTTAAAAATGCTTGTTCACTTATTTTGAGACAGAGAGAGCGAGTGTGGGCACATGTGTATGCCCCAGCGGGGGGGGGGGGGGGGGGGGGGGGGGGGGAAGAAAGAAAATCCCCAGAAGGCTCTGTGCTGTCAGCCCAGAGCCGCCCAAGGTCACAAGTCCTGATCTCAGGGTTCCCGAGATCATGACGAAGACGAAATCAAGAGCTGGGCTCTTAACCAACTGAGCCCCCCAGGCACCACTAATAATTCTAACACAGGAGATCACCCACAAAACTTATATATCTAAAGTTATAACAAAATTTGCTCTTTCTCTTTACCTGTATATGATTTCTAAGTCTCACAGAAAGTGAAATTTAACAATTATAATAATCACCCATGAGTAAACATCTGGATTTTTTTAAAGCAGTAGCAGAAATTCCACTACAAATAAATTTTAAGGTCCATTATAACTACCCAAACTGTCATAACTACTCAATAGTATCACTTCCAGGGGCACTTGAGTGCCTCAGTTGGTTAAGCATCTGACTTCCACTCAGCTCATGGTTTCATAGCATGTGAGTTCAAGCCCCGCATTGGGCTCTGTGCTGACAGCTCAGAGCCTGGAGCCTGCTTCGGATTCTGTGTGTCCCTTTCTCTCTGCTCCTTCTTCTCCCCCACTCACACTCTGTCTCTCGAAAATAAATAAACATTAAAAATAATTTTTAAAAATGCATCCTCCTATACTTTGGGCATTTCTGCTAAATGTTCTGTGGTTTGGGATGAATTGCCACAAAGATTCCTTTGGCAGCTGCAAAATGATCGTGAAATCTGCTCCAGTCTATGAAGCCACTAAAAAGGATATTCTGAGACTCGCGTGAAAAGCTAGACTCTGGGGTGTCATCGCCCCTCCATCTCAGTGTGGGGTTTGGTGCCTCTTCCCTCAGATATAGCATCGGGGCTGAAGCCCCTGAGAGTGACTTAAAAAAAGGTACTGTGAAGCTGTCTGCCCTTTTTGTTTCCCCGTGGAAAGCTGCACCTGCCCAAAGAAACTGTTTTAAAACCTGTTGTTTTGGGGGTGCCTGGGTGGCTCAGTCGGTTGGGTGGCCGACTTTGGCTCAGGTCATGATCTCACGGTTCGTGGTTCGAGCCCCACGTTGGGCTCTGTGCTGACAGTTAGTTCAGAGCCTGGAGCCTGTTTCAGATTCTGTGTATGTCTCTCTCTCTGACCCTCCACTGCTCACGCTGTCTCTCTCTCTCAGAAATAAATTTAAAAAAAAAAACCTGTTGTTTTGGGGCGTCTGGGTGGCTCAGTCAGTTAAGCGTCTGACTTCAAATCCGGTCATGATCTCGTGGTTTGGGTACTGGAGCCCTGCACCAGGCTCTGTGCTGACAGCGCAGAGCCTGGACCCAGTTTCAGATTCTGCGTCTCCCTCTCTCTCGGTGCTCTCCCTCCCTTGCCAGTGCTCACTCACTCTCTCGCTCTCTCTCTCTCTCAAAAATAAAACAAACATAAAAAGCATTTTAAATAAAACCTATTGTTCTACTGTGTCTGCAGACAAATACCCTTACAAAGCACTTACACTACATTTGGCGGTCTTCACTAATGGGACGGTGGAGTACGTGGGTCCGTGAACGCATACACACATCTAAGAAATTGCTTTTACACCTGCTGCAGCCCCACCCCACAGACCGAGCTGCTAAGGAAATTACTCAGGGCACATTTTAGTTTCTATTCAGTTGGCTGCACCTACAACAATGGAAGAAAAACTTAAGGGAGTGTGTCACAGCTGTATAAACAGTTCTTACAAGTCTCAGCGCTCCTGATGGAAAGCTGGTTTTCTGAATAGTATAAAACACCTGTTTACCCTGCTACCTGAAGACAGAGATGCCTCTAGATCCTGGCAGATCACGTGACTCCAGACAGCCCACTAGAGAGGCAGGCAGGACATGGAACCCATAAGCAAAACCTGCTGGCGTGTGCAATCACAGAGGTGGCCGCAAATTAAAAGACGGAGCTTGGCTTACTAACCCTAAATCTGTGCCGTGTGACAAGCAGCTGTCAGTCAAATCATAGGACGTTATCAGGTAACTTCTCAAGGCACAGCAACTTCCTGAATGTGATGTACAATCTTCAGCCCTAATGGATCTTTTAACATAGGGATGGAATTCCTAAAATCTGAAATCAGTCTTGACCTTATTGCTCCATTGAATGCTACTAGTTTCTAAGAGAGAAAAAAAAAAAAAAAAAAAAGAGCAATCTCAGAGTCTCCCTGGAGGAAATGGTAGTCAGAGATGGGACCTGAAGAACGGTCAGGTTCAAAGTCATGGTTTCTCAACCCTATGTGTTAGAAACACCTGGCAGGCTTTTTATAGTTAATGATTATGGCCAGGTCCTAATTCCAGAGATTCTGAATTAATTCATCTGGGGTGAAATTCTGGCACTGGTATCTTCTGAGAACCCGCTAGGTGATTCTAAGGTGTGGTTGTGGTTGAAAGTCCTGAATAAACAAGGGGTAGATAGGGGTACCGTTCCCCCAAATGAGAAAGAACAGGATGGTAAATAATCGAATGGCACAGCATTTGCGTTCAAGATGGTTAAAATCTTTTGGAGGAAAAAAGGCTACAGAGACTCTGTCGTCTGAAGTCAGGTTTTAGAATCGTGGATCTTTCATTCATTTGATTATTCAACTAACTGGTGTTTATAAAAGACTATGTATGACATTCTATGCACAACACTGATAAAACAAAGAGGAGCGAAGCCCAACAAGGTCCTTAGCTTTGTGGATTTTCCAATGAAGTGTAAAAGGCAGGCATAAAAGGGGTTTTGTACTATGCGCCGTTTTAAACAAGGGATGCTACAATCCTTTCTCACACTTAAAATATCACCCTGGCTGTGATGCAGAGACTGAGTTGGAGAGAGGTCCAGATCGAATGCCAGTGGATCAATTAGAAAGCTAAGGTGGGAGGCCAGGCCAAATGTCACGCAAACTTGGATTAGCACGGCAGCGGTGAAGACAAAAAAAGGTATATGGTCTCACGGAGGGATTCAGAAAGTTAAAAAGAGAGAGAGAGAGAAAAAAAAAGAAAGAAAGAAACTAGACTTTGTGATTAAGAGGAAGGATATAGGGAATGGGGTAAAGGAAATGACCAAAGATCCAGTCGTGATTTCTGGCTGATGACTTGATGGATAGTCATGTCATTTACTGAGTCTGAGCCACCAGTAAAGATTGAGGTTTTCAGGGAAAGAGCACGAGTTCAGGTCATCTGTCAGTGTTAGGAGCACTGGAGACACCCAAGAGCCTATGTGGGAGCAGCACAGGGCTCTGCTGACCCAGGGCAGCTCATGCCAGCTGCCCAGGCACACTGCCATTCAGTGCCCCCTTCCACTCTGCCAAGTATCGCCATTTGGATGGCAGATCTTAAGCCCGCCCCTGCCCCCATCATGGATCTTAAGAGCAGAGGTTTAGAGTGGAGTGTCTTTGGAACTGCCTGTCCGCAGGCAATCAGTGGAGCCGTGGGGATCGATGACATCACGGGGGTTGGGAGAGTGGACACAATGAGAAGGACAGTAGAAAGGCTAAGGGCTAGTTTCTGAGGAGCTCCAGTATTTGCAGGTAAACCAGAAAAGGACAAGACACTAACGCAGTGAGGAGAGACGTGCTAAAATGCAGGAAACATCTGCTCCGAGGATGAGGTCAAAGGCAAGGATGACCGGAAGTCCATGCCGGATAATGGCTCCTTCTCCAGCCCAGCCTAGGTTTTGTCCCATTTTATTTTAATATTTTTATTTATTTCTAGGAGAGAGAGAGAGAGAGACAGCATGAGCAGGGGAGGGTCAGAGAGAGAGGGAGTCACAGACTGAAACAGGCTCCAGGCTCTGAGCTGGCAGTCAGTACAGAGCCAGACGCGGGGCTCGAACCCACGAACCGCGAGATCATGACCTAAGCGAAAAGTCGGACGCTTAACCGACTAAGCCACCCAGGCGCCCCGGTTTTGTCCCATTTTAAAAACAGGTGCTTCACCTCTCTGATCTTAGAGTCCTTCCTACTCCTGGAACACTTCAATGCTAGTCAACGAGAAGACAGTGCAGAGTGAGTTAAGTAGACGGACCAATACTAAACTATGGGAGCAAGAGAGACACAGAGAGAGAGAGAGAGAGAGAGAGAGAGAGAGAGAGAGAGATGAACAATTAATTCTACTGAGAGAATCAAGAGCAGTTTCACAGAGAATATTCAACCTGGCACAGAAAGGCAGAAAGGGGAAAAGGTGTCTGGCGCATGGGGAAACAGCCAACGAATCAACCAAAGTACGCTGTGCACGAGGCACCCACTGGGAGGTGGGCTTCGCGGGGTCTCCGCCAGACCACGAAGAACATATCCCGATGACCACGCTAAGGAGTTTGGGCTTCACCCTACAAAGAGGAGCCACTGTGAGTTCATGAAGATGGTGACATGACCGGATCAGGACATTAGGAAGAATATTCCGAGGGCAATCTAGAAAAGTGGATCAAAGAGATGATGGGTGGCAGCAAGCCCAGTTGGAAGGCATCATTCGTAATCAAGATGAGGGATGACGAGAGCCCAAATGAGGAAACTGGCAGTGAGGAGAGAAAGGAGTGGTGGGTCCTGAAACCCAGCACAGGGAGAATCAGCAGGATCTGATGACAGATCAGACGTGAGCAGGGAGCCACGGGACCATCTTAAAGATGGTGGTTAAACTTCCAGAATGTGTGATCAAAGAGGATGACAAAGCGGATACCGAGAGGTGGCTTTCGTCCTCAAGCCTGACAGAGGAGCCACCAGGAACCCCGCCCTGGACATGATGAAGGTGAAGTGTGATGAAACTGCCCCTACCCCCCATGGTCCTCTCCCTTCCTTGAGTTTCCGTGCGGTGCTACAGTTTGCATTAACCTCTTCAGATGTGATTCTAGCTCCATGTGGTTATTAGATCCCTTGTCTAATTAGGGCATGTTTCTTTTTTTTTAGTTATTGTTTTTAATGTTTTATTTATTTCTGAGACAGAGAGAGTGTGAGCAGAGGAGGGTCAGAGAGAGAGGGAGACACAGAATCTGAAACAGGCTCCAGGCTCTGAGCTGGCTGTCAACACAGAGCCCAATGTGGGGCTCAAACCCACGAACCGTGAGATCATGACCTGAGCCGAAGTTGGACGCTTAACCAACTAAGCCACCCAGGTGCCCCTAATGAGGGCATGTATCTTGGGGGCTCCTGCCTTATACCTCTTCTTTCCTTTTGCACCTCTTTCTCACAGAGTCTAAACCAACGGTAGACTCCTAAACAGATGCTTAATAAATGATAATGCAAAAAAGACGTCAGAGCTCAAAAAAGAACACAAGCAGCTACTTTTCGTTGTAGCCAACTAACATTTCAGACAAATGGTTAAAATTTGCTTTTCACCAAAAAATCAAGAAATCCATGGGCTAACTACTATTGGTGGATATGCTTTATATATTTTTTTAAAGAGACAAACAAGATCTACCCAAATGCTAAGTAATTATGTTAATTAAATGGAATTTTTTTTCTTGCTAAACTCAAGTTTGTTTTGTAATTATTTCTACTTCACGTATCAGTATATTTTAAACATAGGTTTTAAATTTGGGCACTGAATTTCCATGAAAGTTTCCTGGAATATCAAAATATTACAATGTATATGAAATTTTATAAGCACATAATGCATATATATGATTTATATGTTTATATAGATTAATTATACAATACTAATTATTCTGTAATACAGAATATGTTTTACGTGCATATATAATTCCAACAGAGATATGGGAAGAAAATGACTGTTTAGTTTCACCTTAAAAATATGAACCAGAATATATATACTTAAAATGCTGACTCTCTCAAAAACAGTTTTCCCCATAAAAATCCCAGTTCTCTGATATCAGTAGGGAATGTGTCTTCAAATACATTTTAGAGATGAAATCTTAGGCTCCTGGAAACGTCAAAAACTCTTTTCACCCTCTTCATCTAAACGCTTGTACCATATCACGCCCATCGCCCCCTTCTGCTTAAGCGCCTTGGAGAACTCATGAGGAGGGCTCGCCACTCTAACCAGGGTGGGTGCGGGTGCTGCCCCGGGGGGTGAGCCATCGCAGCCCAAACCCAAACGGTGGATCTCAACGTCTCCTCCCCTTGAACCTATCAGTTCTAACCAGTGACTCGGCCAGTCAGAGTATCAATGTTAAGAATCGTTCATTGGGGCGCCTGGGTGGCTCAGTCTGTTAAGTATCTGACTTCAGCTCAGGTCATGATCTCATGGTTCGCGGGTTCGAGCCCCGTGTCGGGCTCTGTGCTGACTGCTCAGAGCCTGGAGCCTGTTTCACATTCTGTGTCTCCGTCTCTCTCTGACCCTCCTCTGCTCATGCTGTCTCTCTAAGAAATAAACAAAACATTAAAAAAAAAAAAATCGTTCATTAATTAAGAGACATACTCCAGGCGACAGCCCAGGTGAAGAAGAGAAGCCCTGGGACGACTCTGTCGCTCACCTCACCTAATTTACAGGGCTAATGGTGCAGCAGTGGGAGTGCTGGCCTGGCACGTGTCACTCTTGATGCACACACATCCTGTCACACTACATACCTGACACTCCATAATCCCTCTCTGCACTTCAGCCCGTTTCATCTTCCCATCCGCCCCACAAGTGGGTGGGTGAGCGCCCCAATATATTACGAAGATGAAAGTAACCAAGCGGCACCGTGGGACCTGACGTTGGTCTCCAAATCTGACTCCCAAGCCCACAGGAGGCCCTGCTAGTAAACATGACATCCACTAAAAGTGCCAGTGACAAACACTCCAGTGACGGCGGCCACCACCACCGTGTGGTGTCTACAGTGCTCAGGGCACCGTACTCAGCTCCTGACGCCAGCGAGGTTTCCAGCCGTTGGTACTGATCCTGTTGTTCACGTGAGGAAGGGAGATTCAGAGACAGGTTGGCTTTACCCAAGGTCACACAGCAAATAAGTGACAGAAAGGAGACCTGAGCAAAGAAGTGTCAGAGCCCAATTCGCTCAGCACTAGACAATGGAAAACAGTGTGCCAAGGGAATTTACCTGTGCTCTTTATTCAGTTCATGTAATGAGTGTGACCTAATCCAATATGCCATGCTTAACTCTGGATTTTCCTTTTATATAGAATTTAGTGTCTGAAATTCAGGTAATCTTCAAATGCTAGCAGAAAAATACATTAGCTATAGCTTGCTGTTGGAGCGCCCCCAAATCATGGGTGTGTTAAAGTTATCAAGAGCCTAGCATATGCAGTGCCTGGTGGGCAGAAGATGGAGACAGGGAGTGAGGGACCAGAAGCGTCTGAGCCAAGGTCAAAAGTACTCCCACTACCGTCACTTGCCCTTTCCTGACTTTGCACAAAGAGTACCTCTTGAAGACATGCTGTCAACCTGGGTTTGTTTTTACACAGGGAAAAGTGTACTACAAACTGCAAACATTTTTTCCCCTCCAAAATGGGTAGAAGAGGATGACATTTAAGATAATCCACAATCTGGGCCCCAGCTCTCCCTCCAAGCTCATCACAGATTTTTCCATGGGGATCCTCCAGGCCGATCTGCTGTTCTCACCCACCATCTCCAAAAGACAGAACGCAGATCTCGGCATCTTTATCCCAGGTTGCAAACTGGTGGTCCAACTGCCAAACCCAGCCTACAGACGTGGTTTGTTTTCCCTGTGTTTTGTGCACTGCCTTTTTTTTTTTTCTTTTGTTTTTTAATGAGCCAACATTTAAAAATCTAGAGATTTCACATTAATTCATATTCTGGCATTTCTTGCAAACCCCTGCAATCTGGTAACAGTGTTTCACCCCCACGTGACAACAGCAAATCGAGAGGTGTGGTGTGGTGTCTTCTTCCAGAAGAAACGTGCGCCCCTTGGTGTCGGGGTCCCATAGCCGCAGGTCTCTGACTCCGAGGCTATGTCAACACCATTTATTACCCAACTTGCTCTGCTGTTTTTCTCATAGTAAAGAAACATTTCTCTGTGTCTCTTTCAAAAGTGGAAAAGCAAGAGACAAAGAGAAACTGTGTATTTTAGAAATCATGAAAGAACATACATCGACTGGGAGGTACAATGCAATACATAACCAGGCCAATTTCGTGCACCTGGTCACCGGCATCCACTGTTGTCACCTGTTCACAAATGTGGTGGCTTTGCTGGGGTTGATTCCTGTGGCTCAACTGGTGTCCTGACCACGGAATCCCCTTACCTCTCCATGTCAACTGTTTGGGTTTGTTTGTGTGTTTTTCCAGAGATCTACAGTCTACAGCCTTCCTTTCTGTCCGCATTGAAAGGCTGACAACTTCTTGTTGGTACCACGTATTTAACATGAATCAAAGGCCACCTTAAAGTAACAAAATAAACACTTTTAGAATTTCAGCAGTCCTGGCGGGTGACCTGAGTCTAGAGACCACAAGCCTTTCGTAGAAAGGAGCTATTCTCTAGTGAGGACATTTGACATTGACATGGAGGGAGGGAAGACTTCATTCCCACATCAATTATTTACCGATGGACTCCTCAGGGCGAGGCACTGTGCTAGAAGCTAGCAGTACTGAGAACAGGAGAGAAGGGGCCCTGCTTCACAGAACTCTCGTGGGTAAGCCCGCGACAAACATTTGGCCAAGTGATTGCACAGGGAAGGCAGCAAATGGCCAGCCTTTGTTCTTCCCAGGTCCCTGGCTCTTCGTGCCCCCATCTTGTAGGGCGTCTGTGGCCACGTCCGTGTGGAGAAGTAGAAGGCCTGTGTTCTGATGCAGTCAGCTATCTATCTTTTTAAACAGTTGTGAGCCCCAGGGCACTTCTGTTGTTCATCAGTAGTTACTGCCTCGTGTCCTTTCCAACGTCCATAGAGTTTCAAGGCTCTGCTAACGTCTGCAGGCTGCAGGAAAACTGCATGCTGGAAGCCTTAGATTCTGTGCTCTCTTCAGTTCTCTGGCATTTCAAAGATCCATGGGCTATCAGAGTACAATCTGACCAAAGCAGTAATTCCTCCAATGCCTCTTTCAGCTTTCTTAATAACCGTAATGACGGTCTGTTACCTTTCATATCATGCCTCAACTAGAAGTGAAAACTTCCTAGGGTCTGAGATCACGTCTTGTTTCTTCTAATCTTCTCCAGGACACAGTTGCTTGGACACAGAACACCAGCAAAATGCTCGGGGTTTGATTTAACTGAATCAGAGGAGGAAAAATACACGGGGAAGAGAGGCACCCATTAAAAACAAAGGTAGGATTTCAAATCAAAGCAGAACTTTACCACATGGAGACAGCTTCGTAATGGTTATCGGTTCAGTAGCAATGGCTCACTCTTCATTTCTAGTATATCAAATGTAAAAGGGGAAAAATTAAGTTCTGACTGGTAAGTAGTATAGTTCTTCCCCTGAATAATTCTCAAAAGCTTTCCTGAAACTAAGGCACTTTTCCTCTTTTGGCTTTACATTTTGAATACCTTTTCCCACAATGAATATGCTTACATGAAAAGTAGCAGAAAAATCACAGACTGTGTGTAGGTCTATCTTTTCCAATTGAAGCCCAGTTTATACCACCCCGCATCCTACCTTCCTTGTACTCCAAAGAATTTTTTTAATATTTATTTATTTATTTTTGAGAGAGAGAGAGAGAGACAGACACAGAATCTGAAGCAGGCTCCAGGCTCTGAGCTGTCAGCAGAGTCCGTCGCGAGGCTCAAATTCACAAACTGTGTGATCATGACCTGAGCTGAAGTCGGCCACTTAACCAACCGGGACACTCAGGTGCCCCTCCAGAGAATTCTTATCAGGCAACAGATAGTCTCTAGAATCTCAAAAAGAAGGAAGCCAAAAATTGTGTTCATATGCAACATTTTTGACAACTTGCTAAAAGTAGTAAGTATTGAACTCAATTTTCTACACTTTTCTAATCACAGAGAATTGCTTTACTTGTTCCTAGAGCTAGCCAATCCCACTGTCTACAGAGATGGAAACATTCCTATAGTCTAAAAGAGAGGTATTATAAATAACGAAGGGGGGTTACCCTTAAAAGTTGACACGTTCAACATTTCTTAACATTTCCTTATATATAGCTAGTTTCCAGCTTTGTTCCATAAATAATATTCATGCAAGTGAGTATGTTGAATTTTCTCCAGAAAGTACTCTAATTTCTGTGGGGTTATATCACCGTACATTTGTTAAGTGCCCATGGGACCTCAATCATTCTCCAACTGGGCACATGCAAACGAATGCAAGGGATTAATAAATCTCTCTCTCCAATGTCATATTTTAATGGGTTTTTAAGAAGTGAAAAAAAACCTATCATATTTGGTTTAGTTTAAATTATGACCATCAATGTAGAAACATGACCCACAGAAATGTGGAAACCACTTGACTCAGTGGTACTCAACTCCATAAAATCGTACTTGTTGTCGAGAAAGTATTAAATTTTTAGTCAGTTTTATCGTGGGACATCACTGAAGCCAAACTTGTGTTTGACACTGACATAAGGATTTGGAAACTAAGAGAACCACCCAGGGACCTGGGCACTGCCTGTCCTGCTGCCTTTCATCTTCCTTTATAAGCATTTAAAGGAAGTGAGGTGCACAAAACACATGTATTTGTAATTACGTTTGCAAAAAAAAAAAAAAATCCGCCAACAGCTGCGGGCACAGCAAAGATTACTATCTGATAGTGGCTTAGAATAATGAAGAAAGGGATTGCCAGGGTTCAGCTACAGAGCTGATGAAAGACAGAATAAAAACCCTGCTCTTCAAAATCCTTAATCTGTGTATTACTTGTACATGTGAAATTAAAACACATATATTTTAAGAATTGATGGGCATGGAGGAGGGCCCTCGTGGGGATGATCACTGGGTGTTATAGGAAACAAACTTGACGATCAATTATTTAAAAAATGAATTTAAAATAGGAAACGCGATGGGCTAATGTTTTTCAACCATGCAGTGTATTAAACCCAGTGTTTTCCCAATGATAATAAACTGGAAATCTGGATAAGTGTCTGCATAAAATATTTTAAGGTCTTAATTAAATTCTTCTAAAACATCTTATAAAGTACTTGAAACTTGGCTATGTCTAGTAGTTTCGTAGTACTATTCATTTTTTAACCTCATGTTTATACCAAATATAAAAGCCTAGGATCTTTTATGAAGATTTACATCATCAATTGTTATATTAAAGCGTTCATTAAAAGCAATATTTTAAAACAGCGTTTCATAAATATGTTCAATATAACATTTAAGCATAAAACCAAGTTTTTTGATTCATCGCTCTTCCACAACAGCTATGTTTATGCCTGTATAAAAGTTGAAGGGAATAATAACTCAGGACAGTCATCTTCTGAATTTATAAGATGACTCAATGACTAACCACACAAAACTAGAGTTATTTAAATAGTCAAAAACTTGTACCTACTTCCGGACTTTGCAATTTGTATGGTAAACTTTGCCACTCCTTTTAAACTTTTAAAAGCTAGTGTGCTCAGAAATAAGAACCCATTTATTAAGGAACTTAAGAGCCAATAATAAATTATGTTTTTTAATGAAGGCTCACTGTGTTTTATAGTTAAAATGTCTCAATTAACCAATATTTGATTTTTAATGTTTTAATAGGATGAACTGACCAATCAACTTTTAATATATTTCTCTGACTAAAAAAAAACCTCCTTAGATGACATATCTTCAGCATACTCTACTGCTTTGCAAGAACTTATTCATTCTAAGTGGGAATATAACCACATAATAGAATATCCATTCTTTTTTAAAAACAATCTATGACCAAATCATACAGGAATATGCTCATTTTTTGCATACACGTTCCGAGAAAATTAACGAATGCTGTGTGATGGCTTCCTTTTGATATGTTATTATTTTTGTCTCAAGTTGCTTTGAATATTACTAACATGTAAAAAGCTTCCATGGAACTTCAATCAGGCCACGGACCCTGCACACTTTCCTGAGTAGGCAAGCCACTGAAATGACTGAGTACCCTACAACAATCAATTCACTTGTCATCTGGCGTAAATATAAAAGCATCTTTCCAAACCTCAGGCTTCATTATTTTGCAGCAAATTATTAACCTCTGGATTTTAGGAGTTGGATCTATCCATGCCGCAAATTTATAGTTCGACTGACTCTGCATAAATATTCGATTTAGGAAAGGAAGCAATAAACTTTTTCAAGGAAATGAAATGATGGCCAAGCCAGTCCAGTGCTACTTGAGAAAACTATTGTGTAACAGATTCTGGGATCACAGATTTAGGGGAGAACGTATAATCCTTCATCGAAGAGTGGCAGCTTATCCACAAAGCTTCCTATTCCTGATGGGATATTCTTTTAAAAGTAATAACGAGGACTTAAAAACTATGTAACACTCTTCTACCAAAACTAGCCATTTATACCAAGGCTTCTTAATCCTGAAAGACCCGGAACCTCACCCAGAAAGCCTTAAGATACTTTCCTTTGGGGGAAAAAATACATAACGTGTACTAATAATGTACATCTATTCCTAATTCAAATGCTACCAGACTTAAGTTAAGTGATAATTACCTAGAAGAAGGTACATTCAAAAAGAAAAGGCAAAAACAATATAAAAAAACAGAGTCCCTAGAAGGCTTACATCAATAACAATTTCCAAGACTGAGAACTACCAATATTTCGCTTTAACATTTAAAAATTTTAATGTGCATTACAGCCTTTTCAAAGCTCATGTGGTAATTATACGACCAATTCATATACCTTATATCACATTTAAATGAAATACATGATACGTTAATGACTGGTGTTAAGTAATTCAAAATTACCCTGTGCTGATAGCTTAAGATGAAATTCACCAAACTTGATATGTTAAAATTCCTATCTGAAGTACAATACAGTTTTAAAAGCTACTTTCATCAGATGATGTGTGCAGAATTAACTGATGGCATATCTTCAAACAAGCACTCGGTCCTCTCCTTCAGATCTCTTTGTCAAAATCTCAAAAAACACGTGCACAGTGGAGATGAAGGATGTTATTGGAAAGTGCAGATTTTATCCAAAACTTGACATAGAAGAGCTTAGACTTTTGCCATGGCTATACATACTGAAGGCTGACCCAACGTGCTAAACATTGTACTTAAATGAAATGCACGATAACATGAATTTTATTAAGAACACAAATAAATGATGCATCTTAAAATGTAACTTTCATTTTACCGATGCATTCATACTGTGTGACTTAAGCAACATAATATAAATATCTCATTCATCTTCCAGTTTTGTAATAAATAAATTTTTGGTTATCTGGGTGGATACAGCATACACATCTATTAATGACTCATCTCCCAGTAGCTGGAGTATATATCATGAGATATTCATTAAAGCATTTTTATGGTTTCTAGAGCACTAGATTTACCTAATCATCTTCATTCCTATTAGGTTCTTCAAAAACTTATATTGGGGTTAGTTTCTGTTTTGATCACTAATATATCTAAATTCCTTACTTATGGACGATAGAGCATAATATCCATTTAAGCAAATATCTGAACTTCTGATTAGCTGAATCACGTAAAAGATAAAAGCCATAAGTGTAAAAATTTCAATTAATTAGGTCTAATTATTTACATCATCACTAAAACAATATTTGATTTTGAAAATATAAAATACAGACTTCTGCGGGACACTGCATTTTTAACTACAACATACTGTGTTTCAAATCCTATATGAATCATCTAAAAATAAGCTTAATTTTTAAATTACAACCTTTGCAATGATGTATTTTCCTTTAAGGTGTAACACTATACATATACTATATCACCTAACACCATACAAATTAAAACATAATATTAAAAATCCTTTCACAACGGAAAAAGATAGACAATATTTTAAAAGTTTTCTTTTTGACCAGACATGTAATTTTTAAAATTAGTAACAAAGAAAAAAAATCTTATTGGCACATCAGCTGAACAACTGAGGGCTGTTTGCAGTTTATAAAAATGTTTTCAATGCCACATCTCATTCGGAGACTATATACTTTAGGTCAAAAGGAACCAGTAAGTGAAGATTTTGTTTCATTTAATTTTTTAATCACAGGAAACGCAGAATAGGCGATTTCTATTTGGCAAAAAAAGTTATAAGGGAGCATAAAAATTACTCTAAAGTGAGGATTTCATTCTGGTTTGACAGGTACACATTACCTACAAGGAAGAGATCTAACTTTTGTTTAAATTGAAATTTACCCTAAGTGCTAAATATGCTTGTGGCCTCATTAAAGATTCGTTGAAAATTAAGATCAAAATATCAACTTAGAAATATATTACAGATGGAAAATGTCTGTTCTGTTTTAACTCAAGTGATAAGATCCTAGCAAAAGTTCTCATCAACCTTCACCCCTTTCTGAACCCAAATTCATCGACAGCTTTGTAAAGCAACAAACATCATTTTTGCTGGAAGGTATGACCATTTTAAAGAGCTTTCAAATTCTCTAGAAATGTCTCTTAAAGAGACCATGGAGAGGATTAATGTTTCAGTTCATTTGATTGTGTCAGGTTATTCTCCAACTATTTTTGATGCTATCATAAAATTCAGCAATATTGCTGTAAGAAGAACGCCTTATTTTTGTCACAATCATGAGACAAAATATGGTTGTTTATTACTAAAGCTCTTACTCCTTTTTGATATTATAGTGAATCACTCTTCTATATTTATTTAAATCACTAGATTAGTTATTATTTGCAGTATTTTGCCTGGTTATTATCCTCAGCATTACACAAAATTAAAGTGAAAAAATTTACATTTTAAATACTCATTTCATTTTTGCTTATAAATCTAAAATGTAAAGACACTGCTTGAGATGTTTTTTATTGTTCTTCAGAGGAGGAAAAAAGTCAAATCTATTCTTCACAAACTATAGGTCTGACAGCTTTCTTTATAAATTCTGAAAGAAGTAAAATTTACAGCTGTCTTCTGGCTTTCATAATTATTTTAAATGACAAGCCCTGTACCAGCTTTTTTCTTTCTTTTTTTTTTTAAAGAGCTATTTAAAAAGGACCAGTCCCTTGCCAAGTTTTTCCACCTACATGTTGACAAATTTCAAAATCTCTGATAAGGGTATTAGCATAGATGTCACATTCTACAAGAGCCTTTGGTAGACTGAGAATAAACAAGTATCCTATTTAATAGGATCGCTTTTCTAATGACCAAAATACACATATCCCAATATTAACATATTTGTAAATGCTTCATGCAAACCCATTAAAATCCTTCATCCATTTCTCATAAATTAATTTCAGTCCTGTCTTACCACTCTCTGCATAAAATATTTTCCAGTGTACGATCCAAGCACATTAGCTGTCCTAAGGTACCACTCTAGCACGGAAGCCAAATACTGGGCACAATAGGGATGTGAGGGCTTCCTGGGGGAAGGAAAGACCTCTCTTCGGAAACGCCGTTATCAGAAAGACACCTCACTTCCTCACACTCACAGTGGATCCATGATTCTAATCATGCAGTATTAGTTGAGCTTAACTGAACTCAAGATGAAATCATCTATTCTCATAAAAGAATATCTTTTTCTCCCCTTGGATAAAGCAGGGACCACAAATTCATGCCATCTCACTATTCAGACGGAAAGCAGAGAGTCATTATCAAGCTGTTATTTCTTTCTAAACGGTGGCAATCCGAAGAGGAATTCTCACAAGATTCTGCAAGTGTAACTAATAATTGAAGAAATGACAGAATGACTAAAATATATTGATCACGAGCTTCATCTTCGGAGAAAAGTGACCTTGTAAGTTACCTCCTAAAGGATCATTTTAAATAATCAGAGTGTTTGTTTTGAAGTCTCTATATAGATTTGAGAATTATAAAATTGTAATTTGGCGTTCAGTCCCATATAAACAAATAGAGTGGTTAATCGATTTTCTTTCCTCTGACAGTATGAAGAGCCATATACAATATTTGGAATTTCCTGGATTAATTTTTGAAAACTAATGATGTTCACATTCTTGGATCAAAAATGCAAATGCTTAACGTGAAGCTAATTTTGCCTTGTACTTACCCAATCAACTTGCAATGACCAAATGTGCCCTTTATAGATCGCTTTTTCTGTCAAACACAGTGCTACACACAGAAAACGCTCAAAGGACTGTCACTCTTTATAAAAGATATCCATATTCTCTCCTCTTCCTCTTCTTCCCTTCTCCCGCCCCCCCACCTTCTGTATCTCCTTTTGGTTTTGAGGCAGAGACCAGTAGACCCAGTTATAAAATAGCTGATTATTAAGTAATATGACCCCGCCCCAGGGCAAACCAAACCCCACCATCCGCACTCCTTCCCAACTTCCGTAATTGAAGTAAAAAGTATGCCCCGATCCTGGAAAAGACTCTCCCAACCAACAGCATCTGACAAATCCCTTTATATAATTCAACATGAAAATACAAGTGTGAATATATGCACTTGTTTTCCCCAAAACGCTTGATTTTTCAAAACGGACAATCTCTGTTTTGTGCGTTCCAGAGTAAGCCAGAGATGATGACAGATGTGGGGAAATGATTTTTTAAAATGCCCTATCTCCAGAAGTGATCATCAACTCCTTCTCTTACAGGAAAGACTAGAACCCTGGTTTGGTAATGTGATACACTGTACTCCACATGCGCTCCTAAAACATCCAAGCCATCTATTCCCTCCTTGAAGTCTTGGAAATCAGTTAAGACTGCCACCTATCACAAACTTGTTTGAAATGTCAGTGCTACCCCAGTGCAAGCTCTTCTCAGATCGCAAGAGTAGTGAGAGAGCAGTAAAGTCTCCTTTTTATCATCATCATCATCATCATCATTATATGATATGCTTTCAATCGTAAACTCCTATGACTTGTGAGAACATTCTATGATATGGACATTCATTTGCTCGGTGACTTATTTCAAGTAGAAAGAAGGTTTCAGTAGGTAATCATCTTTTACAGGAATTCTACACAGCTGTTCTAACAAACTACCCAGTCACCTGAGTCATTTAACCAAAGCCATAAAAAGAAATCAACATTCTTTCCAGCAAAGGATTCCTATTATAGTTTTGGTGTTTGAAATATCTACATATCTTAGAGCATGTTTCCACATTTTGAAACTAACATGATGCTTCGAAAAGGGCATTTTGAGGACATTATTTTAGCACTTCAAACTGTTTTAGGTGAATGTTTTTACCTGTAAAAACATGAATTCAATGTGAATAATCTATCATTACAGTGAAGAAAATTAAAATATAACAAACATTTCCTACCAAGTCTTATTTTTCTTCCTGAAGACAGAAAACAATGTCATTATGGGAACTTTATATTCACTGAAAGGCAGTCACATCTTTATTTTAAAATCCTACAGACTCTGGCTATATTAGAATACTCATCTATATTAGCCTTATATTCTGTACTTTTATTATTTTATTTTATTGATATCAACATATATCACAGTAAGCAACGTAATATGGACCAAAGTCCAAGAAAACCTTAACGTGGTCTTTCAAAAGAGAAGAAAACGCTGATGAAGTTGAGCTCAGACACAAGATACAAATGAAAATATGACAGTAGGGACAGTAATATTCACCGCCTTTCCAGGTTTCCAAAGAGGATAAATTGTCCCTCACTGTCAGGGTCATACCCACCACCTTATGAAATAATGTTGTGAGACATGTGTAAGATGTAGATCTAGAATTCTAAGAATTCCTAGAAAAACTCAACTAGAATACTGATATAAACAAAAAAGAAAATACCCTAGTTGTATAATATTTACCATTTATAATTCCAAAAGACCACAAAGCCCTTTGATGAACAAGAAAATACACCTGAGGCATACTGCATGGGGCGGGGGGGGGGGGGGGGGGACTATTTTAGTCGAATATGTAATAATGAATTGCTTCCTCAGGCTTTATATAATTCTTAGAGAAAGTTCAAATTAAGTCCCCAAAAGGATGTTTTAATTATAAGGAGCAATATTTTAAAACTCATACAAGCCATCACACTTGTTTGGAAACAAATGACTTTTCAAGATGTAGAAGTATTACTATCAATCACTAACAAGTTAATTCTACATAATAAGGCAGGTTTGGATGGAAACTGACCCACCATGGAATGCTATATTGAAAATTGATTACAACAGCACTCAAAATGAATGCAGCCCTTTAAACCACTTCTTTGCTCAGAAACATTAATCTCAATTAGAAGGAGAGCTTCATAATGGTAATGCTTGGTATAAAAAAGTATGAAATAAATCAGTTTTTATAAGACACAACAATTAATCAGTTTTGAAACTTCTAAGTTTTTTTTTTTTTTTTTTTTAAGCACAAAATATCCATCAGGATTCTTAAAACAGCTGCTAGCTCCAAAATAAGGTTTTCAATGTGTTCTGACTGGAGCTACGGGCCATAATTTTAAAGACTTAGTTATTAAAACTTTTAGGTAGTGTTACATTATTGTGCTATCTTTTCAGTACGCTTCTTTATTTTGAAAGGGTGTTAAAATTTTCTCCAGACTCTCATTCCACTTTAAAAAACAAATACGAACCCTGGCTTTAGCTGAAAATTCAAAGGACGTATAATTAGGTGTGGATCCAAGTTTGATGGCAAATTATCGTATTCTTTGCTCATATTTTCAATCGAAGTAAAGGAAGTATGTCCTTACAGTCAAAAGAGACATTTGTCTATCAAAGAAAACACTGGGTAGAGAAACAATGCATCATCGAACATGCTTAACAGGTTTCTACAGCACATCTTAAGGAAACGGGCAGACAATTCAGTAAGACTGCTGAATACACTGATTCACGTTAAGTATAATACCTTGATGACAGTCCTCAGCCGCCCGGAAGTAAAAAAAAAAAAAAAAAAAAGAAAGAAAGAAAAATTAAAGGGGTAAATAAAGCTTAAAAGAAAAAAGGTACTGTATTTATTAAAATGATCAATACTGATAAACAAATATAACTGCCTTTATATCAGACTCTGACTTCTTCAGGACTTCCCAGTGGTACCGTAGGCAGAACAGACTTGAACATTTCCAAACATACTTTCACAGCTGTTCCAAAAACATCGTTCTTTGTACATCAGCTCGGAGTTGATCAAGTATTTCTGATAGGTCATTCTAGTCAGATGCTAGCCATACACTTTAGCCTGGGTTCTCACTTGCTTGACTCTTTACAAAGAAAATAGTCTTAACTCTTGGCTTTCAGAAGCAAAGCTAAAAAAGAATAGTGTGAACTTGCTAACTGGATTATTATTGTTCAGTTAGGTTTTCTTTCTGAATAAATTTAAAACTTTTCACTCTATTTAGGTGCTTTCTTCTATTCAAAGATAAGCATCCTTATCTTTCTTTGTCTTCCCCCTAATAAAGCAGGTTCTCTTTTCTATCCAAAAGACTCATGACACGCCTACAAGATCATAGTAAGAAGAGCATCTATAATTTACCTCAAACATTTCATTCTAGAAAATAAACTCAGCTGTGCAAAGTGGTTCAATTTGGGGGGAAAAACTAGTCAGAATTCTACTATAATTTTATCGGCTTAATTCAGAAATCCTCATTAGGGTTGCTACTCCCTGGCCATGAGTTGCTAACATTAATGCTGTTGGCCCAGGATACTAATAAATTCTTCAAATATATAAGCCCTGGCATTGTGATTAGTATATAAACACACTTCATAAAAACTGAGTGATATATGTAAAAATATACCTGTCTTACTTAAAGGAATTACTTTCCCTCATAATATTCTTTTTTAAATTGTCTACAATAAAATATATTTACCACCAGCAAAAAACAGTACCTTTGAGCAAAGAGGGATACTAAAAGTCAAATTAAAAAAAAAGGCAAATTGTTAAGGAAAATGCAACAAGAAGAAAGGTACAGCAGAATCCTGAAATACACAACAGAATAACCAAACTCATTTATAAACACCTATCTTTGAAGAATTTAGGAAGAGTTTGTGAATGCCATGACATTTTAAAGTGAGATGAGCAAGTCTTATTACTGAACTAACCTCTCACTCGTAGAGCAAGAATTAAATATTTGCTCTGCATTTAGGATCACAAATCGAAAGTTTCCAGGCTCTTGCAAGAATTTCATTTTTTAAGAAATAAAAGCTAGAAGTTTTAGATAATTAAGAATAGATGAAGGAGAACACAAAGTTAGAGGGTGTATTTGTAAAATTTTTGCTTCAACTGAAATATTAAAATCTAGAATGAATTTTAATTACGTAGTTACTCTAAACTCTGTTCCTAATATACTAGATAGACCACGAATACTTTTCCAGCTAAGCAACTGGGTGGGGGAAGGTATGCAACGCCTTTTAATCAAATTCACGAAAGGAATCAAAGCCCAAGTTCTGTTCAGTTGCAATTCTACCTTTTGGGGTACTCTTCCAAGCTTTTCACAGACACCAGCCCTGACTTTTTTTGTTTTCCTTTTGACAACAGAAAAGAAAGGCAATGCCTGGACATATTTCTATTTCTACTGAGAAGACCACCCAGTGGATTCTGCCAGAGTCTACAAATGTTTGAGAAATATATTGTCAGAAGATAAGAATTAAGAGTATTATGAAGAGACAGTCCTGCTCTCCGGAATCCCAGCTGCCTGGGGCCCTGGAAAAAGTGCCTGGCCGGCCCTCCCCCTTTCACCTCCTCTGCACTTACCCAAAAGTACCTGGAAACTTTTCTCCAGCTGTAAATTATAAGGACTCCAGAAAACAAATGTACCTGTTACCCTTTCTCCTCAATAAGCATTAGTAGCAGGTTACCATCACCACTACCTTAAAGGGGAGGCAGTAGGAACGGGATGCAAAGGGCATAACAAGGTGCTCAGCAGAGACCAGACACAACCCACCTCCATCTCAAACATCTGACGCTCCTTCTCATTGGTTGCAAAACACGATACAGCCCGCGATCGAGCTGCAGATCCGTACGCCGGTCATTTTTTCAACGCCCAGTTCAGGCTATCTGTTTGTTTCCAGCCCCATCCAGAGTTTCCGGATGAAGTTTCAGGCGAGACCCCGCACTCCCCACGCCAGCCCAGCCCCTCGTTTCCGTCCTCCTTTGCGTCCCAACTTGGCTCCCGGGTACTCGGAGAAGCCTCCTCTCCACTTCCCCGGAAAGTGGCGACACTTCGGGGCTTCCCGCCCGCTGGGAGCCCCGAAGGGTCTTCCCAGCGACCTCCTCCGAGGACGCGCCACAAAATGTGGGGATCACCCCGACCA